>NC_044067.1:16222005-16244505 GCF_902167405.1 Gadus morhua | reverse complement strand
TTGCTGCTTGATTAGTGTACCAGTCATATCCTTCATGAAGTACTGCCATACTCTACAGTACATGGAGAAGTATAATGCTGGGAGAGTACAGTGTCTGTTTATTTAATCTGCGCTTTCTTTCTACGGACTGGAGAGCCATTCATGTCTTCCGGTTTTCGGACCAAACCCAAAAAACTTCAGAATATATTATGAGAAACATTCCCAAACTAGTCATTCTGAAACTGGCCATCAAAACATAAATTAAGTTTCAATTTCAATCATATTTTTTAGGCAATCTTTATGAGTTAATGTGGAATGAGATGAGACAGGGAATTATCCAAGGTATTTCCCCCAACATTCATGTGTAAGAGAAACTTCCAGAAATCATTGCATTTGGAGATACTGTAGGCTCATTTGGGCAGGTTTCAGATAACAGAAGCTTGGTTTATCACAAAGCATAAGGTCACAAAAATGAAACCAGTATCTTATTTTATTGGCCAATAATTTCCAGTAAGCTATCATGATTAACATTATGACTCAATGTGAAATAGTTTTGGGATAAAATATCCAAACCACAGTCTGGCAACTATGACCCTTTTTCATATTCTCTCCCTTTAATTAAAGGTTTTTATGGACCTTAATGTGATTTCAATTGAATAATAATAATGATATATGAAACCTACTAAAAAGATTGCCTAATTTCCCTTAGTACAAGCAATCGACAGTAGTTCTCACACACACACACACACACACACACACACACACACACACACACACACACACACACACACACACACACACACACACACACACACACACACACACACACACACACACACACACACACACACACAAAGGCTTTCTCTTATTACAATACAACACATTACAATCTTGGCACCTGCATGTATTACTCACAGATAGGCTGTGCTAAAATACGAGTATGAATTTACCAAAAGCCTCTGTGTTGGGGTCGAGGCGTACCTATTGGCCAATAAACCCTGTGGCCCCTGAGAGAGAGCCATTCTTTAGCATCGCTCCGTAGCTGCGGGACCGTTTTCATTCATACATCCACACTCCTTCATTCTGCCGCACCACGGTCGATGACAAGGTGTTTCTGAAATCGCATTAGGGGCCCTTTCATAAAGGTTTCATTGGGGAGTGTGTAACAGCTTGAATCAGTTAGCGTTTGTTTAATACGATGCAGACTGGGCCGCGCGGTGCTTTGTCTCCTGTGTAGACAAGAGCCCCGGGGAGCCCGGGCCCCCCCTGCCATTCCCGGGTGCTTTGATATCTAGGGTGGTGGTGGTGACGGTGGAAGAAATACACCTACCATTCCTCAACCCTCCTCACCTTCGCCTCCACCAACACCACGCTGGCTAAACTTGACCGCCCCAGGTGGCCCCCTACACCCAGACTTGATAGTGGGGTACCTGTTTCCGCCCCCCCCCCCCCCCCCCCCCCCCCCCCCCCTGGTCTTTGATCTGCGCCTTCTCCTCTTGAACCTGGACATCGTTGTGAGACGTCCGCAGATAAAACCGGCAGTGATCTACTGCGCAGCCCGTCCCAGAGCAGCTCTGTGTCTGCAGGGTAGTGCGGTTCCAGTTTGGATTTAATTTAACTCTGCCGACCCAAGTGCAGGTCAGAGTGCGGTAAATCACGGAATGCGTTTTCTATTTGTACTTTTTTACGGATTTTGCAATTGGATTAGGAGTGACACGCTGTGTTACTTCCCCCAGGGCAGAGTTGTGAACCTACACATCAACCCTATAGCGATCAACTCAATTGGCCTGTAATTGACTTGACAGTTACAAAAAACAGTGTTTCCAGCACAATTATGTAAACTATAACGCAATTATATTAATTATGCACTTTCGACTTCCAGGATCCAGAGATTTAACCAGACCGAAGTGCAAGGGATATGCAGAGAGAGTGGGAGGGAGAAGAGGTAGGAATGGTCTTGTTGATAGGGTCAAGGCAAGTTTGCTGAGCTAATGACACTGAGACTATGCACTTGGGTGACGACTGGGGGAAGGTGGCTGGCAAAGCCGCTACGCAAACACTGGAGCGCAATTAGCTGCTGCACTTGTGACTCTGGTGCCAAGGTTAGCAGGAGGGCTAGCCTGGAAGATTCACAGTACATCCAGCAAGCCAGGTGGTCTGGCTGAGGCTAGGATAACGCGAGGGGATGAGGTTGAACCCCTATAGTCGGCTTAATTTGGCAAACAGCAGTTGTTGACTCTGCTGATTGTGGTAAAACAAGGAAAGCAGAGATCAACGGATGTGAACAATGGGGGGTAGCATTTACAGTACACTGGCACCCCCGTGCTCCGTCACCTGTGTCACCTCCGGGAATGAGTTGTAGTCGTAAGTATTGGCTTATCCTACACTCGCTGGAGTGTTGAGGTCGTTGCTTTCTAAACCAATAGTGAATACACTGCAATTGTTCCGATTTTCCCCATGTTAAACCTCTATTGAAAATCAATAATTACGGCCGAACCATATAACGTAGGGTCATAATGGGGCCAAGGGAAGGAGGGAGGGAAGACATCATTTCATTATTTTACTGTTACAACCAATACATGTTTTGGTGTTTTTAGATCCTGTTGTTTCTAGTTCGTCATAAAAAGCTATATTGGGATTGGATGTGCTTTTAAATGGTCTTAAGTCTGCTCTTACATACAGTATCTATGCGATCATTTCATGACATTTTTTTTGTGAAATATATTGTTGGATCTTTTTGGCTTATTTAATTGTTGTTCTATATCATTTTAGATATTTCATATATTTTTTACATGCATTACTTCTACCACTCAGACATTATCATACTTCTACTACAATACTAACTGTTATATCAAACGACAATGCCCTCTGCTTATGTAGCTAACATCTGAGTTTGGACTCTAATGGTGTTGGTGCGGATCAGCGCTCTGGACATCAGGCCTGTGGTTCCGAGGGGCTCCAAGTCATAGTCCATGCAGCTATGACCTCCCCAATCGAACACACACACACACACACTCACACACACACACACACACACACACACACACACACACACACACACACACACACACACACACACACACACACACACACACACACACACACACACACACACACACACGCGCGCACACACACACACAGAAACAAACACACACACACACACACACACTCAGAACCAACACAAACACACACACAGAACAAACATACACACACACACACAAACAAACACACACACACACACACACACACACACACACACACTGAGAAGTTAGCTCTGAGGCGCGTTCCTGTGATGAGGAAACCAGGAGGGGAATTTAACTAGCGTCTCAGAAGCTATTAAAGAGCTGACCCAGTCTGCTGCTATGGGCCCAGCGCTCAGAGCTAGCCCAGCTAGTCCTCTGGCCTGTTAGGGACGGGATTAATGGGCCTTTATTTCAAACTTTAAATAGTGGATAACGACTCATCTTTGAATCGCCAGCGTTGGGATCGAGTAAGAAAGATAATAATACTTATAAAGCACTTTTAAAACAACAGTGTACAAAGTGCATAAGAAAAGTGGTTCACAAAACCACAGTGAAATCTCAATGAATTCATTTTATTTAACAAAAAAGTAAACAAAGAAAAAACCTCTCCAAATGTTTTCCACATACACGAAAGCAGAGCAGCCCCCCACAGATGAGAAATCAATCGAAACAGATTTAACGGATTAACCGATTCCATCCGTTAAACAAAGATCGTCATTTAATTACACATTTCTACAAAACACACCTGGGTTCTCCCTCTCTCTCTCTCTCTCTCTCTCTCTCTCTCTCTCTCTCTCTCTCTCTCTCTCTCTCTCTCTCTCTCTCTCTCTCTCTCTCTCTCTCCCTCTCTCTCTCTCCCTCTCTCTCTCTCTCTCTCTCTCTCTCTCTCTCTCTCTCTCTCTCTCTCTCTCTCTCTCTCTCCCTCCCTCTCTGTACTGTGTCTGTGGTTGCAGATGGTTTGGTTTATTTCCTCTGAGTGTCTGTATGAGTATGGTCAACGCAACACCAGCCTACGTTACATAGGATGTAACGAAAATACTGTGTGTACAAACATCTGCCAGTAGCTATATGTCCAATGATTGGACAGCTTTGTTTGGCGTTCCGAGCTTGCTAACCTTTGGACATGCTTGATTGGCTTTACCTCAACCCCCCTCTCCCCCCCCCCCCCCCCACCCACCCGCACACAAACACACGCACACACGCTACCTCAAGCCAAGATAGAGTGTGTTGTAATTGACACACACAGGCATGCACAAAAGCAGACTTACAGACACAAGCAAGTACACATACACATGCACGTACGCACACACTCACACACACACACACACACACAAACACACGCACCACCACCACGCTCCCTCCCGCCCTCACGCCGCCTGCAGAGGAAGAGATGCGCTAATTATATTTACAAGTTGCTGTGTTCTGAGGTCCCGACCCCGCATAACAGCATAACGATAAACACACCTGCCATCTCGCAGCCTAGCACCCACCCAGTGCTACAGCCCCCCACACCGTGTTTGTCAGTTCAAGTCTGTCCGATGTTAAGTCAACAAACTCCCCCCCACAAACGTGAAAATGGAACAGACAACGTATAAGGGATTTGATCCACAGAGGAGGGGGGATCGTATTAGTGTTGGCTGCTGGGATTCCTCCCGGGGTTGGTCCAGTGTCTCATGCAGTTTGTTTTTATAGTGATACTGAACATGTGAGAGGTCAGGGGGGGACGATTAGAGTACACTTGGTTATGGTTGTAGCACTGCTAGGACCAGGCCAGGCTTGGATACTGTCAACATTTGAGGAGGTCGGTTGAAAGTCGGATGTCATTTTGTCTTTGCTCATTTTTTCCGGTTGAAGTTTTTTTTTTTCCTCTGTTCTACTGGTTTCTGCTGTTTTGTTTTGGGCATCTGTTTTATGAAACAGAATATTTAGATTAGCGAGGCTATTTGAGGCCTCTGGCGTGGTAGGCTGTTTGGGAATCTGGTTCACCGCAAGTTTCTAAATGCTTTTTTCTTTTCTTTCTTTTTCGCTGTGGCTTTGTTCTTTCTTGTTGACTCTGACAAAAAAAAAAAAAAAAATTTAAGCAAAGTGGTGACATTCCCACCGCTTGCATTTACATGTAACATTGCAACCAAAAGACAAACAATAACCACAAACACCTAAATATTCACATCTTCGCAACAGCTTGTTGACTTGATATTACCCCAATTCAAAAACCCTACGGCCATATCATACTTGGTCACCTACAGAAATATATAATACTTACACCTGTCTACCACCAGGGGGCCTCAGTGTGCATCAAGCCACCAGGGTGATACAAAAGGTAATTGGACGGCAGGGTGAATGAATCCAGTTTAAAACGCATTCAGAGTTCTTATAAAAGACTAAATTATATGGTCCACCAAATCAAAATAAAACTAACTCCTCAAATGCGCCTTTTAAATGTCCCTTGTCCCATATAGGTCACCTCCTATTTCGGTCTGCAATCTTGCATCTAGAAAAGTTGAGCAGGTGCTCGGAAATGGAGGGTACAATTTAGGATAAAAATGTTTTTATCGTACACATACACACATACACACACACACACACACACACACACACACACACACACACACATACACACACATAAGCTTCTCTTTCTCTCTCTCTCTCTTGCACACTTACTCAGACACACAGTCTCTCGCTCTCTCCCACACACACGCAGTTTATGATTTACAACAAATTGTTGTATTAGGGACTCGTTTTTGATTAAGCACATACCATTTGGAATTCCCACAAAGAGTATTAATCACACCTGCGTTTGCACACACATCTCAAACCAACCCTCAAACCACCAACGACCGAGCTTAACTGTATCCTGGGGGCTCCATTAGCCTCCACTCCAACAGCACACACAGAAGAACAATGCCGGCACTGACCTCGCTCAATTATTTCAACACATTCGATCCGACATTACGCTTACACCTGTAGCCAAACATGGGGAAAAGCGCCTAGGAAAGAAACTAATCGGCGACGAATGAAGTCGAGCCTGTCGGAGTCACCTTTTTACAACGCCGGGTCGAAGAGTGGTGAGACATGCCCCGGGGGGGGGGTGAGGTGACAGGCCGCCGGTGGGGACAGGCCGGGAGGGGAACAGCTCAGTTAGGCCCAATTGAGGAAGGGCCTCTGCAGGGAAATAGCTTCCCCCCCAAAAGGTGTGGACAGTCTGGGGGTGGGAGAAGGACTACCTTGGGACCCGGGGAACAGCTGTGAATCCAATGTCCCCTCTGAGGGGCCTCACCGAGGGCCCCGCTCCACGGCTGGTTTAGAGGGAGGTTTGCACTGTGAAGAAACGCCCTCTTTAATCTTGGTATAGCTCAAATGCATATACTTTATACATTACCTTGTATATAAAGACTATGCAGTGCAGGTTAGATCCTTTGATTAAAAATCCTTTAAATTCAAACATTCACAAAGGTAAGCTGAGGGTAACCAGGTTTCTTAACTGCCATGTAAACATGAAAGCCTGGTTACGTAAACCGGTTTAGGGATAGAAGCCATGGTAAATTTATAAAAAAATGGGTTTAAGATAACTCCAAGGAGCCAGCTTTACAAACGGTTTGCTCTTCTGTTTAAAATACAAGCATTGAGAAAAAAATGAAATACATGCTGACTATATTCTTTATTTTCAATAATTGTTTCTCGTTAAATGCCAACTGTCTTTTATTGGCTGTTGATTTGTTTGAAAGTACTGTATAATATTGCAGCTATCATCTACTCTGTTAACAGTTCAGTATTTCAATGACATTTCTGGATTATTATTCACATTTATTAGACATTATAAAACATTATGTCCTTTGTCCAGTACCAGGCTTTGTTTATTTAAAGAGAAATAAATGTTTCGTGACCTTTGTTGCTCTTGTGCTTCAATAACATGTTAGAGGTCAAAACAGTCATTCATAACATTCACAGAAGGACATGGATATTTTAAAAGTCAAGTGAAATACACAGACAAAAAATACAAAATAATAATTTAAACATAAATATGAGACAAGTTAAGTACAAAAAATAAATAAAATAAATAAAATCAGTGAACGTGAAATGTTCATGAGGTCACAAGCTTTGCTAAATGGTTAGCGTGCTAATGATGATGATGTCACAGCTCTGCAGGCACGGATCTATTTCTCACACACGGCACCTCATTTACATCTCCAAGCCGCCCCTGTCACTTGCACCCGGAGACGCACTCGACGGGCGAGTGTCCGCGTGGGTTAACCAAGAAAACGCTTCACTCCTTTAAGCACGGGAGGACGAGCGAGCTAAAGAGTGAGATAGTCACAGAGAGAGAGAAAGAGAGAGAGAGAGAGAGAGAGAGAGCCCTCGGAAGTGCATTCAGAGCCCAGGGTACCTCTTGCGCTCCTCTCTCCCACGAGATAAGTGGGAGAACCCCCCCCCCCACCCCTCCAGACATCCCAAAGACAATGGCTCTCAATTACCAGTCAATAACAAATTAGAATAAGATAAGAAACCGAGGGTGAGTGGGAGGGGGGCGATCTGGTGAGAAGTCTACAGATGGGGTTCTCCCTCTCGCACGTCCGGAAAGAGAAAGAGCGAGAGGGGAGGGGGAGGGAACAACAGTCCCCCCCCCCCTCAATCTTCGCACTTTAGGGGTGCCCCTCGCTGAGGTTAATCCCACTTTATCCAGGAGAGGCGGGCTGTCAGATCTGGGGAGGGAGAGAGGAGGAGACGGGGGTTAGACAAAAGCAGCACAAACATGGGACTTTAGGTACATTTTAGTGACTGTTTAACAAGTCACAAGCCTGCGGCTGAGAATACATGAGCACTCCAGCGCTGAAAAGCCTCATTCAGGCGGGATTCCCACAGAATGAGTAACGCTTAAAACCAACGCAGGCTGTTGCTGAGTGCCGTGACAATAGTGTGTGTGTGTGTGTGTGTGTGTGTGTGTGTGTGTGTGTGTGTGTGTGTGTGTGTGTGTGTGTGTGTGTGTGTGTGTGTGTGTGTGTGTGTGTTCCTCAGGGCACCGGTTTACACATAGGGTCTACACCTGGGAGTAAGACGTGCACAGTGTACACAAAGCTTGCGGTTCAAAGTGGTGTTAAGCTTCATTAAGGCCTTGTTCGGACTGTATTTTTTCTTTATTAATGCGCCACACTGATTAGGGTCTACTATGTTAACTGATTTTATTGTTGCTTTGTCATTTTCTTTGCATTTTCACAAATGTTGAATAATGGCCTTATATATTGGCCATTCATCAAAAAAGTTGTTGACCCAAAATGATGTCAACAACGATGACCAATCATAATGTTTAATATTAGCCTACTAGCCCAAATGGTCGTTTACTTTGCATTTTTCTATTTGTATTCAGCATACATTTTTTGTCTCTGGTAGTTGGTGTCATAATGAATTGAATTAAGTTGTAGGAACCTCATCCCCCTCTTCTGATCCTTGTCATTCAATAGGATGCATTACTTGCACTTTCACTTTCACTGCTGCTGTGATTTTGATTGTTTGCTGTGTCTTACACGTCTCGTTTGTCATGTATGGGGAAAGCTAAAATAGCTATAAAAAAAAACTGTAAATGTATCTATTGACGATGCTGAGTGTAACATTTTAATATGTGTGCCTCAC
Source organism: Gadus morhua (assembly GCF_902167405.1). Taxonomy (NCBI): domain Eukaryota; kingdom Metazoa; phylum Chordata; class Actinopteri; order Gadiformes; family Gadidae; genus Gadus; species Gadus morhua. Next base: position 16,235,878 of record NC_044067.1, on the reverse strand, counting down.
TGGTGCAGACTCACCGCTCGTGTTCCAGATGGCGTTGGTTTGGTTCTTGTAGCCGTTCTTCATGCACTCGTCAACGTAGGACTTGGGGTCGCATCCCGACATGAGAATCTCTCGGAGCAGGGCGATGTAGGCGATGGCCAACCGCAGGGTGTCGATCTTCGACAGCCGCTTCTCGTAGGGGAACGTTGGCACGTGGCACCGGAGCTCCTCGAAGGCCGAGTTGATGCTCAGCATCCGCTTCCGCTCCCGGATGTTGGCGGCGTGCCTCTGGATTTTGTACGGGGGGTGGGCCGAGAGGCGCCTCGAGCGTCGCGTGCCGCTCTCGACGTTCTCGTCCCCCGAGGAGCTGTCGGCTTCCGTACCGCCGCCGAGGCCGGGCGACTGGGAGTCCAGGTCGGTGAAGGTCAGCTGCTCGTCCGGGAATACCGACTGACAGCCGAACGAGGACCACGGAGAGAGCTGTCCGGAGACCGTGTTGCAGTCCAAAAGCAGGGTGTCCAGCTGGGTCTGGAACTGAAAGTTGGGGTCCATCTGACCCCAGAACGCGTAGTCCGTGGTTGCATCTTGTTCAAAGTCAAAGAAGATGTCCTCCATGTTTGATTTTTTAAGGTTAATGAGAACAACAATAACAAAGTGACTGTAAACGAAACGAGTGACACGCTGCTACTTGTATCGAAGCCCTGGCTATATATATACCTGTCTCCGGCCTGATCTGACGTCGTGTGACCGTCGCTGGGGGGACTGGCGGATTAAATAGGTGCGGGCCCCTGTGCACGCGGCGGGGCGCTGGGGCTCCGTTGTAAAGACTGAAAGGAGCTCATTAAGGAACGACCGCCATCGCTTTAAAAGCCAATCACAAAGGAATCGGTTGATCCCCGAATCACCAAAGCGGAGCGGCACACGTGTCCAATTATAAAGTTTGCCCAAGTAGTCCGCTAATATTTACAAGGGAAGGGGGGGAAGAAAAAACGGCCGTTTGGAGAGGTTGTGCGCGTCGCGGGCGCGCCGGCCCGTGAATGGGATTGGTTGATCAATTGGGAGTGCGCTGACGACAAACAAAAACTGTCAGGAACACATGAGAGCACTTTATTTATCCGAGCAGACGCGGCTCAGATGCGTTTTAATGCTCTGCATCCCCATCGACCCATGATGGCTCCATTTTCCATTTTTTATTATTTGTAGTAGGCCTACGTGTGTGTGTGTGTGTGTGTGTGTGTGTGTGTGTGTGTGTGTGTGTGTGTGTGTGTGTGTGTGTGTGTGTGTGTGTGTGTGTGTGTGTGTGTGTTTGTTTGCGCGCGTGCGTGTTTCACGCATACGTAGGCCTTTAGCCTCTTATGTCTGCCAACACGATCCCCACAAAACATTTCAACTTGATTCGGGTTTCAAACCACATCTAGAGGACTCTAATTTCCAAATGATCAAATGTCTAAGTTTTAATTCCACGAGGATAATTAATATAGCCTATTATTATTGATCTTGGGTCGCGTGCACATCCGTAAACTTTCTTCAGGCAGGCTGTGTTGGGTTTTAATCTACCATAAGGTTTGGATTTAAAATAATCCTCCAGGAGGTTAATTGTAAGTGTGTGGTGATTGTTCAGCATATTCTAAAGTTTGAAAAGCAGTTCATGTTGTTTGCCAAGTTGTTATCCGTTTAAAGAAACCTTTACAACCTGACGGCCGGCCCGGGCGTGCTTGCTTGTAATCTTTTGTTACATTTTCCTCCAGAATCGCAGTAACCTATTACACCGGATTGCAGTCTGCGGCCTTATATTGAAATGTTTGTTAGTTTGTAGGCCTGCATTACAATACACATGATGGAGATGTGCTTAAAGGCTGAGTGACACGTGCCGTCTGCCATCTGCCTTTGAGACTCCATGTTTGCTTAACTTTCCACATTCTGTGAAATCCTCCATTGCATCATACAGTCTATTCTTTGAGGAATCGATCATTTTTCCACGGTCAAGCATATTCTGTGACAGTGTAAAACAATCAATTAAACTAATTTGTGACGAGTCTCTCTCTCTCTCTCTCTCTCTCTCTCTCTCTCTCTCTCTCTCTCTCTCTCTCTCTCTCTCTCTCTCTCTCTCTCTCTCTCTCTCTCTCTCTCTCTCTCTCTCTCTCTCTCTCTCTCTCTCTCTCTCTCTCTCTCTCTCTCTCTCTCTCTCTCTCTCTCACTTCACTCTCTCACTTCACTCTCTCTGTTAATTTAGAAGATTTCCTTTAGGTTTTGGCATTTAATAAAGGCCTATGTTGTTTTGAGTTACTTTCCTGAATCTTTAAAGGCATATCAAATGAAGAACAACATTTAATAATCGGCTTTCAAACTAAAATCTGCCTTTATCAATGTCCAAAGACTCAAATGATATAAAACAGACGGTTATTAAAAGTTTCCATAATTTCAACGCATTAGGCGACCTCGATTTTTTTTTTCCTTCCCGTTTCCCCCATAGCCCTTGAGCCTTTTAATTATTCTCCATGACGGGGAGGAGGTGGAGTAGGAGGTCGTGAACACTTAATGATCTCCATGTTGTTGTTGGTGCTCGGCCCGGCCCCTGTCAGATCCTTCTGCCGCCCTGACAGCCCCAGGTCCCGCACAGCTGACGGCCCGCTTCTCTGGCTGTCATCTTCAGACGGGCCGCCTATTGTCTCTCCAGCCGACTGTTATCATTGCCTTACAACAGGCCACAGCCAAGCCCCTGTTTTGTATAGGAGAGAAAGAAAAACAAAAAACATAAAAAGAAGCCTTTTCAATTATTCCGATCACCGTCGCCGAAATATTAAAAAGGTCTAATTCTATTTAATAAAGAAATGAAAACGACGTGGTTGGTGACATTTAAAAGAAGTCGCCAGGTCGCTGTGGATGGTTCATGTATCGGCCTGTATCTTGTTATAAAAATGAGAAGACATGCAGTTAATTTTGACCAAAAAAAAAGGGTCTCAACATTTCTCTCGAGAAGCCAGAGCGCGCGCCAGAGCTTTGGAATCGGCCCCGCGACATATGGTCATAATTAGGCCTGCGGTTTGAAGTCTAGTTCACCTGGGAGTCGGTTTAAAGAAAAACAAGGAAGTTGACTAAATTGAAAATCACAGGCAGATCAGAATTGGCCCACACCTGTTCTTTCATGTTCCATAAAATATTGGCATTTTTAATTAATGACGTATTAAAAGGGTTTAGGCCCAATAAGTTTCGGTCACAAAAAAGGTCTGTCTCGTTACCTACAATGATTTGATGTCATTGCACATGCTGTAGTTTAGAGATATGGAAATTGAGGCCAAAGTCCACACCTAAAATGGATTTTGCTGGATTGTTCTCTCCCTCTTTCTCTCTCACACTCATACATATGGATATGCAGATGCTCTCTGTCTGTCTCTCCCTCCCACACACACACACACACACACACACACACACACACACACACACACACACACACACACACACACACACACACACACACACACACACACACACACCACACACACAAACACACACCCTTTATAGATAAAGAAATAATATGACAACAACAAACTCTTGCAACCCTGGGTGAATTTGTGACGCAGAGATTAACATAAGTGTGTTTTCTCAGCGGTGCAGCGTGTTTGTTTGTGTGGCTGGGCAAAAGCCCGATAAACATCTCTCTCCTCTCGCAGGGCCCCTGGGATCCAGTCGGCTGCGAGGAGACGGGGGCACAAGAATGTAATCTTCAGACTTCAGGCCACAAACTGCTCTTTCATCCCCGGCTGCCACCATTAGAGGACCTCGGTTCATTGAGACAACAGAACACAGGAGAAGTTAGCCTTGACCAGTGATTTGGGCTTAGATTGGGTCCTTTACCTTGTAGAGGTGAACAACTGCCAACCAGCATCTGATGTATGTACTCTTGCATCAAAGGGCAGGGCCAGCCAGCAGGACGACCAGCAGATAGGAAAGGCTACATCTGGTTGCGTGTGAACGTTGTTCTACGTGCTTGAGATACAGCCAAGATCCAAAGGAAACCGTTGAATGTTCTTGAAGTTGTAGTTATTGGCAGGACCAGATTCAGTAGGTTCGAGGAAAGTAAGCTGTACATCGTCTAACTTATAGCGTTTTTTTCAGTGTTGCTGTGTAACTCTTTGAAATGTTACAATGACACTACCACGACGAGAGGAACCTTGGCGGAGAAAATGCAGTTTTGATGATGGCACTTAAAGTTTAGAAGCAGCTTCTTGGCTCATGCCCATCCCCCGCCGATCTGCTCTGGGAAACCCATCAGGACCATAAAGTCAAACCTCATGCAAGCACGTCCTCTTCAAGGGACGGGTGGAGGTGGTGGTGAGGAGGGTGGTGCGGAGGGGATGGAGGTGAGGATAGGGGTGGTGCTGTAAGGCTGCTGATGGGGGGGGATGATGGAGGAGTTATACGTTTTTCTATATGTACTCATTGTAAGTCGCTTGGGATAAAAGCGTCTACTACATGCCCTAAATGAAAAATGGTAGTGGAGGTGATGGTGGGGGTGGTGGTGGTGGTGAGGGAGTGATGGTTAAGGTGGTGGTATTGATGGGGGTGGTACTGGTACTGGGGTGGTGGTGGTGAGGGAGTGATGGTTAAGGTGGTGGTATTGATGGGGGTGGTACTGGTACTGGGGTGGTGGTGGTGAGGGAGTGATGGTTAAGGTGGTGGTATTGATGGGGGTGGTACTGGTACTGGGGTGGTGGTGGTGAGGGAGTGATGGTTAAGGTGGTGGTATTGATGGGGGTGGTACTGGTACTGGGGTGGTGGTGGGGAGGGAGTGTTGGTGGTGGTGGTGGTGATGGGGTTGGTGGTGGTGGTGGTCTCCAGAACTGTCTCCTGTTGCACACAAGGTAATGAAACAGTTTCTTCTTAAAGGTCGGTATCTCACTGTAAGGCAGTGGTTCCCAGCCTTTGTATGTCCATGTTCCCAATCTTAGGCCTTTGTTGCAACACCAACTTCACCTCACTGAGTGTTGAGAGGTAGTTTGCGCATTGTTATGATTTAGCGGACAAATTTAAGAAGAGAAACCTCTATACTAAGGTATAAAATAATTCTTGATTATGTCTCCAGTGTTTTCCATGCGCATTATTAGAAAACAATGCTGGAAAGCAACTGTTAGATAACAGCAGGTAACATCTTTGCCCGTTGTAAAATTACCCACTAATAGCTGGAAAACCCAAGGAGGGTGTTTCCAAGGGCTTGGGCAGCCTATAACACTCAATCTGGTGCCTGACACCTGTCGGAGGCCTGATGTGGATTGCGCTCACCCATCTCAGCTGGTCAAATGGGAAGCAGGGATCAGTGAAGAGAACGTTACTCAGGAATGCGCAGAAGAACCAGAATCTCCTCCACTGAAACCAGACTTTTTTTTTCTGGTTTTCAAAAGCCTAGTCCTAAGAAACGACATGTGATCTCAAGGAGGTAATGAAGTTTGCGGGTTCAGATCCAACTACGGGGCCCCTGCGGTGGAGCAGTATCTATGTTCTCCTGAGTTGTCGTAGGTCTCCTGTGGTTTCCCCTGCTTCCACCCGTCTGCATGCTAGGGTACTTAGCAGGGAAGTTCAGAGGGGGAGCCTCCGTCTGAAGACCACCCCCCGGTGCTCCGAGAATCAAATAAAACGCAAGAGGGGAAAAAAGGGCAAAGTAGTTAATAGACTGGGGAGGAAAGCATGATCCAGGCATGATCTACGGCTCTACCTACTGAGACCAGCTGCGAAGGCTACTCCCTCACGTGCACTGTGGTGCCGTGGTTCGCATTTTGAGTCCAGGGCACGTGCACAGGTGCTCTCAAGAGATGGCCTGACCGGTCACGAGGGGCCTTCTGAGGTCACGGAAAAAAGATACGCCGGTGAACAAATTATCGCTAATGACCATCTGCTGGCTTTGTGGGACAACAGTTGTTTTTTTACTCTTTGTCAATCCTCTGTTTTTCAATCGAGTGGAGTGGCGCGTGTGCTCCCTTTCCCGAATGAGGGGAAAATATGGTTGAAAGCGAGGTTTGGCCTGCTCTCGGTGTCTCTCTTCCCCAAGTGGGTTGAGATAGCGGGTTATATGGCCTCTGCTGTGAAAACGATTTAAGCTGAAAGGGAAACACGGCGTCCTGTTAGGACAGCAGCACATATCCAGCGCTCAAGTGGAGGCCGAAATAGGGGGTCTAAAGGTGGGGAGTGAATGGACATAGCTTCAGTGAGGAGAGAGCGGAGGGTGTGAATACGTCGTTGAATGGCAACACAACGCCTGAGACAATGGCAGGAATGTAGACGCGAGCATCCCTAACCCAGGGCCCATGTTGAGCTGGGTGATTATCTGATAAACCAATGATCTCTTCCTCTCTGGCCAAACAAATGCCCTTTTCCTCACCTTTGCTGCAGGCAGATGCCACCGTAATAGAATAGGAGTGAACCTTTTTGTGAACACATGGCCGAAAGGAGACTTCTGGAACATCTCGTACCAGTGTTCCCATGTACTGTTTCCGTTTAGAACTGTCATGTTTAAATAAAAAACGACATCAGTGTATGAGCTCAACTTCGTACGCCCAATCGTACGCCTAATGTGCACTAAAATGAATTGTCGTCATTGTGTCCTTTGGTCATTGAACCAACATTTCAATGTCATATTCCCCATTGCAAGGTCTGGTCTTTGTATCTCCAACACAAACAGGACACCCAGTGCGTTGAGCTCACCTCTATGAAAAGAGATCCATACACTTTAAAAAGGTTTTTTCATTGGAAAATCCCTAAACCCAAGGTCTTAATGTTGTTTTACAACCAATGTAATACGAACACGGAGTCAAAACAATTCCAAAGTGTGTCGCCATCCAAGTGCTCGATACCAACTGACCACACCGGTTCAGTTTGGTGTGATTCTTTCACGACTATAAAGCCTGTTGTGCATTTCCATCTCTTGATTTGTGAACCGAGGCAATTACGTTTCTGTGATTTCATTTCTTGGCAATACACCTCTTGGTAGGCTTCAGCCAAACCGTGGAATATTGCACCCCCTAATAGAATTTCTTTGTGGAGGGGTGAACCGTGAATTTATTGATTTGTCCCTTAGCCTGAGCAATCCTTTCAGCGCGGCCTTGACAATTCTTCGTTGTCCTTTCATCCATTAAACATAATCTCATGCATAAAAAGGGGAACACAATACACTGGGATTTTTTATGCCCTCTCGGATACTCTAGACTCTAGTGCTCATTTGTTATACTGTCGAACAAATCACCTAAAAACGACACTCACAATTACTCTTGCATAAGCGTTTTCTCATTGCCTAAAAGAGTGCTCCAAGGTTACAAGCTATGTATGACTGATGATTGGGCTATGACCAACACATACAGGAATACAGAGAGGCTATAACAAGGGTACGTAGGCCAGCGGAAAGAAGAACGATCTATGATATCTCTCTTTCCCTCGAAGCTGCTGGGGACCTATCCCTCACTCACTAGGTAGAAACAAATACCAATACAAGACCTTCACCCACAATACAATAACCCAAGCAAGAGAGACAGAGAGAACACACAAGTGGACCTTCTTTCTGATCGCCACAGGAAAGTTCTCGGTTCTTGCGGTGAACCTCTAATTTCACTCCAGGAGAGACGAGACACAAGGCTAACCTTGTATGACCCAAACCTGACGGTGCTGGTTTATATCTGAGAGAATGTGTCAGTGTTTGATGAGACTGCTAGGTCAGTGTTGTTGCGAAAGGGGGCAAGTTCAAAGCCTTTAGAAGGAGGCCATCTTAACAAGGCAATTCCTTTGAGCGTTTATTGTTGGCAGACCAGTTGTGCAGTGACAAATAGCGGATGGATGGCGCTGAAAGGGTATTGTTTGAATTCAAAGGTAATCCAAAACAGTTAATTCAGCGACAAATAGGCCTAAACTACAAGCCCCAAGGCAGCCAATCTAAATGAGATCACTATTTGTCTGGGAGCAATGTGCTGTTTCAATTTACCCCATCCATACACTTGCACACACTTGCACACACTTGCACACACACACACACACATACACACACACACACACACACACACACACACACACACACACACACACACACACACACACACACACACACACACACACACACACACACACACACACACACACACACACACACACAAACACACACACACACGCACACACGCACACACACACAAATACATTTCTGACAGGATGATAGAAAAAGGCTTGGGTAAAGAGCACAAGAGCATGAAAAATTAAAGAAAGAAAAAAAAATCCCAGATTATATGAAACAGATCGCTAAACATAAACACTAATCAGTTGACGGCAGCAGGACCAGGAAGCCGGATTCCCAGGAGCTGGGAAACGCATCCATGATAGAAAACTGAGACCACTGCTTCATTAGGTTTGGCCTTCCGCAACTCAAGGGAACAGAGACATCAAGAGAGAAAGAGATAAAGAGAAAGAGATTTTTTTTTTAACTTATTTTACTTTCTATGTCATTTGGTTAGGTACATATATATTTCCCATGCCAATGAAGCCCATTTAATTGAATTTAGAGAGAGAGAGCGAGGGAAGGAGAGAGAGAGAGAGAGAGAGAGAGAGAGAGAGAGAGAGAGAGAGAGAGAGAGAGAGAGAGAGAGAGAGTGAGAGAGAGAGACAGAGAGAGAGAGAGAGAGAGAGAGAGAGAGAGAGAGAGAGAGAGAGAGAGAGAGAGAGAGAGAGAGAGAGAGGGAGAAAGAGGGAGACAGAGAGAGAGAAAATACTAGAGACAAACTATACTGTTCTTGTTTTGTCTGACTATCTTTCTCCACTAGATTGTTCAACACTAGCAAAAGCATCTTGTAGATTGAGGACACCATGGATTGACATCGATCCCCTCAACCCCCCATCCAGTCTACACTGTCACGTCCTGATTTGTATCCACCAATAATTCCTCTTTTGAAAGTCTTAATCAAACACATAATAATCTATGCCTGTTACTCTGTTACTAAAATTAAAGTATAATGCAGAAAGAAAAACCGCCTCAGCCAACCACGCGGCTGCTACTCGGCTAGCCAGCCGTCTGCTCACAGGCCTCAAACAGGAGATGGATAAGGGATGTTTATTGATTGCGAAACAAATTTCTGAATGCAAACAGCCATCATCAGAAGAACAGTTCCCCACTGTGGTCTTGGATTCTAATGAGTCACTGGATTTATTGCAGTGACTCCTCCATTTAACGTTTCTCTGAACCTCTCTCGCTTTCTCTTTTTTTCTCACGCTGAAACAAAGCTTACGTTTTAAGACACCCAAAGCACTTTGTCAATAGGCCTCAAACCATCAGGGAGTTTTCTAAGTAGCCTAGCATGTCACATTTCTTGAAAGATGACATTACTTGCAAATTAATGGCGAACAGCATCCCTCTCATTCCTATCGGTCTTTTTCTCTGTCCATGATGTGGCTTTGTAGTGATCTTCAGAACTTTTTCTTCAATCTCCGCATTCCAACTGCGATATTTAACGGCTCGAAAACGTCCCACAACGAAACTCCAAATGTCGTGTCTGGTATGTAACACCGGATGGGTGCTGGGCAGTGATGCTCTACTGGGCACGGGCTCTGTCTTAATGTGTTATAAAACAGACCCCCAGAAAACGCCGGAGCCCTCGGCCCATTCGAATGATTCACTGCATCTGGGAAGTAAAAGTCAAGTCATAAATCGCAGACATTGAGTGTTTCTCCAACCTTGTATTTACTGAATTATCACGGGATAATATCTATAATTTACTGTAACTACTGCAGAGAAGTAGCAAAAAACAATAGTGGGAACGCCAGCAGAACTCATCAGGAAAACCCCAACAACAGGAATGAATGTAGTGGTTCCATTCTAGGTTTATTTGAACCCAGATTTGTTTGGTGAGAGTTTCCCGAACGCGAGCTGTCCAAAACAGAAACATTTCGACATTAGTCAACAAGCAACCCTTATTTTCCAATTAAACCCCCATTGTCTTCCTTCTGGGAATGAACAATAGCAAGCTATCAAGCTATCCGTATGCAAGACGGATAGCTTGATAGCGGACGGCGATCCCCAGGCAGGTGGATTGGACCTTCTCTCTTTTTAAGGTCTGCAACCCGTCCTCGCCTTACGACAGAAACAAATGCCGTGGAGACCTCCTTCTCCCTGGAAGACCCCCACTCTGAGACCCCTCTCCCCTTCCTCCTCCCTCTCGATCCCAGGTGGCTGGGAGGAGGAAGCTGGGCTTTAACAACCTGGAGCCGGCGGTTGGAAAGGACTCTGCCAAACTGGCAGGGGTCATGTTATTTGGGGGGGGGGGGGGGGGGGGGGGGGGGGGGGGTTGGGGGGGGAGGGAACAAATGGCGGCTAGAGGTGGATTTGGAGGTTGGTGGGGGGGTGGGGGTTGGGCAATGAAAAATAATTTCCTCCTCACGACGGGCCCCCAGAGAGCCGTGCTTGGCCCCGGGTTGGGAGGATCGTGAGTTGCTCCGGAGGAATTCCAGGGAGGGTCAGGGGGGGGGAACGTCGGCCATGGGGAAATGGCAAAGCCAGACCGGGCCGCCGTGCCCCAGACCTGTTTACCCCAAGCCTGAGCACGCTTCGGTATGAAGGAATTCAGCGCTCCTCTTCAGTCAACCCTCAGAGCCTGATGGAAAATCAGGCTCAGGCCACGGAGGCGTGAGTCACACATGTGCGGGGAAGAAATGTCAAGCGGGAGAAAGAGAGAGAGAGAGAGAGAGAGAGAGAGCGAATGCACTTTTTTTCTTCGCCTCTTTCGTTTGAAGTTATTATGCAATAAAGCATATTTTCTTAATTCTACAAGGCTTTTAGCGGCGGCTCCGGTTTCCCCTCGGGGTGGGGTCTTTGCGGAGATCCTGCCGACGGAGGGGATAGAAACCATTGTTTGAGGGAAACAATTACTTAATCCGCTCGAATCCACAACAACATCGGGGAGAAGAAAAAAAGCAGCAACTTCACCAAGTCACTGCCACTTAGTGAGAGGACCACAGTTTGAGTTTCCCGGGCCAGGCCTGGCCCGAGGAAGGCGATGAAATCACATCTCTTGTCAGGTTATGGCCTTGTAATGTTCTGGAATGGAGGTTCCTGCGCTGTGCTGGCTGGGACATTAGAAGATACATACATGTGGCGTGTTCCTCCAAGCTTCTGTCTGTTGGATGGCATCGGTCGGGGGTCTCTCCCAAGCCCCTAGGAGATGGCGTGTTCAATGACTCAATTACTGATGCGGTGTAATTGAGCTGAAGTATCTGCAGTTTTTTAGAAGTCGTCAGAAGAACAGTTCATGACCTGTGGTCCATGAGTCACTATTCCAGTTTATTCCAGTGACTCCTCCATCTCGCGTTTCTTCTATCGCTCACTCCCTCCCTCTAGCTCTCTTTTCCTCCCTATCCCTCCTTCTCTTTCTCTTTCTGTTTCACTCTTCTCACTAACTCATTATCTTTCAACTAGTATATCCCTAACACTGATTTCTCTCTTTGTATGTTTCTCTCTCTATATTTCTTTCGCTCTTTCTTGCTCTTCCCTATTTCTTTATCCTCATCGCTTTGTCTCTCCCTTTTTCTTGCTCTTCCCTATTTCTTTATCCTCATCGCTTTGTCTCTCCCTTTTTCTTGCTCTTCCCTATTTCTTTCTCTTCATCGCTTTGTCTCTCCCTTTTTCTTGCTCTTTCTCTGGATTTTCTCTCTCTCTCTCTCAACCCCTCACTGTCTCATCCTCTTTCTCTGTCTCACCCTCTCTCTATCATACCCGTTCCATCTCTCTTGCTTGGTAACTGCATTTACTTGACTTCTTCAAGACCTCTGCCAACCATATTTTCTCCACTCCAACTAGAGTGTGCATGTGTAAAGTCCCACAGTTTATAAAATAACAACCCTGTCTTAAGGAACATATTTGCGGGTGTTTTTTTATTCTTCAAGAACAACTGACGATTTTTTACGGTCTGTGAAGACTTCAAAAGAAGACAATAGTGCTGTACAATATTAAGGACAGCTGAAAAAGATTTGTATTCGTTAACATTTGTTAGCTATTTAGCGAATCCAGAATAACAACATATGACTCCTTTTTTCCATTTAGACCTTTTTATCAAAACATTATTTATACATTTATTTCTGCTCTGCCTGGGTCAATCTTCCGACATTGTGTGTTGGATTCGTCCTAATGAAGGAACTATTCAACCAAACCTAAAATATTCAATCTGGGATTAATTAAATTGGTTTTATCTTATCTTAAACAGGGCATCTAAATTGAAACTCTAATGGTTGGTCTTATCAAATTAGTTGTATTTGGTGCATTTGAAAGTTTGAGATTAATTGAATAGTCTTGTTTTCATTTAATGCAACATAATAAATAAACAAACTCATAATAATGAGCTGAGCAGAGTTATGTGGTCGCTGCTCAATCATTTGAGTCCAGTGATGTCAAACAGCAGCCTACTAACAACACCAGTACACTGAAAGGCTCTGGCTGAACAATTTGCTAACATCCTCGCCTGTATTTGTAACCCACCAGAACTACACCCTCCATACAAAACACAGAGAAGATGGAAAAGTGAGCAAACCAATCCCTTCCACACCACCGTCCGATGGTTTCCATGTTAAAGTCTTTCTCTTCCAGCCCCACCCTCCCCTTCAGACGCATGTTTCAAAGGCTCCACTTCAAAGAGGAACTGGGAGAAGGTAGATCTATCTGCCCCTCTCATACCCCAGTCTTCTACAGGAAGGGGAAGATCGGGGGCAATGTGGTTCCTATTATTTGATAAGCATCCCATATTTTCAAAGGTATTTTAACGACCTCACCAGGCCGGCAAGGTCTTTCATGGTTCTGATCCACTCAGTCTGCCCCTGGACATCCCAGCGGTAGACACCCCTCCCCGCCCCACTGCGTTGACCCACCATTTGGGCACGGCTCCACGGGACGGTACAGCCTCTCTCCTCTCTCCTAGAACCTCTGCTCTTCATTATCTGTGGAGCTTTTTCCGAGCGTCAATTCTATTCTTCGCCGTCTGGCGTTGTAACAGTGACGCGCGTGGTGGCGGGAGACGCAGGGGGGAGGGGGAGGGGGGGAAGTGAGCGAGCGTGTCCTTGCAATGGCGGTTCGGGATAGACGTGCTGTGTATTGTTTTAGGCCGAGCGCGCTACACCAGCTGTCACAGGCGGCCTTGGACGAGTGTGCGTGCGGGGTGTTACGGTAAGCGTGTGTGAGGTCCCTGGCAGTGGCCCCGCCGAGCCGAGGGCTACGCGGGTCGGACCCGGCCAAGGATGAGTCACCACAGGGGCCCGCGCAGTCCAGGCCGAGACGACGACGCGGAGACCGGCTTCAGACGCCGGCACCTGCTGACCTCCGGGGCCCCGGGGTCGGCGGTCCGTCGGGCCCTCAGGTCGGTTTACACACTGTGTACGTCAGGATGTATTTATCAATGACATTATTAATGACATCCTATTTAGTCTGTTGACTGGCCGGTCTGATCAGGAAAGTGTTCACCGTCATATCATCACTATGTTATGTTTGGCGTCGTAATCGTAATGGGTTTCATCCAGCGACTTACAGATGGTGTGAGTGCCTGAGTATGAAGGACTTCAACATGATAAATACAATTAACAATAACAAAAACCATTGATTTATTTCCATTTGGCGTCTAGTTGATCCAACAATTTGAACTTGTACTTCTACGTGTCTCCGTCTCCTGATTACAATAACAACACAATATCAAATGATACAATGAAATAGTACTTAATTGATCTAAACCTGTATTTGTGCTGTTGATATGATGTGCATGACTGTGAGTGGATAAGCGATACCTGCCAGAGTTTCATGCATCCCTGTTTGGTTCCCTCACCTGGTGCGACCTCGGCCCGTCCGTCTGCAAAGACGGACGAACGCTTGAGCTGGTTGAGTTTCCTCGTCAAATCA
>NC_044067.1:16009505-16209505 GCF_902167405.1 Gadus morhua | reverse complement strand
AGGGAGGAGGAGGAGGGGAAAGAAGAGGGGAGGGAAGAGGAGAGGTCAGGGGAAAGAAGGGAGAGCAGGAGAGGAGAGAGGAGAGGAGAGGGGGGAGACATTGAAAGGGGAGGGGGAAAGGAGAGATTGGATGGGACGGGGAAAATGAAAAGGGGTGGGAGAGATATACAAAAAGAGGAGAGAAGGGCGAGGGGAGATGGCTGTAGAGATGAGAGGATTAAAAAAGAATGAGGGAAGGGAGAGCTTTACAGAAAGAAATTTCTTTCCGCACAAAAGATGGAATGAAATAATATCAGAAAAAATGTGAGGAAAAAGATGAGCAGAGGAGATGATCAGCATGCTGGGAAGGAGCACAGTGCCATCTATTGACATCAAAGACAACATAGTGCAACATAGTGCATAGTGCTGGCCTGCAGCACTAGAGTAACACATCACAGACAACGCGTACCAAGCATTTACGCCATTAGCAGACACTTTTATTCAAAGCGACTTACAACGGTTCATGTGCCCACCGGCGGAGTCAACCACGCAACGCAGCCGCCAGCTCGGTGGAAGCAGTTTAGGATTCGGTGTCTTGCTCGGGGACGCCTCAGGGCATCCCCTGATGAGCCAGGGATCGAACTAGAAACCTTCAAGATACAAGTTAAACCGTTGCAGCTCCTGAGCTAAGCCAACCCCTGCCACACTTAAGCGCGTTGCACATAGACACATCCTCTGTTCTCCCCGGTCCCCTCCAAAGGGGAGGGGAGGAGGTAGTACTGCGGTGTGGGGAGGGTTTTGCGGTGTACAGTAGTTTTCAGATTGTGGTTTCTACAGCTGTATTTCCTAGTTGTAGCCTTCAAAGTGTAATTTTCGAGGGTGACAATTTTCTAGGGTAATTTCAGTGTGCAGTTCTTCTAGGTTTTCAAGTCTAGTTTTCCAAGTGTCGATGTTTAATTTCTCAGCTCTTCGTGGGATAGGGGGATTGGGACAAACCCCTTGTTTCAGAACTCAGCTAGAGTCCAGATCCCCATTCATTCTCCAGAGCCTCTGTCTGCTTGGATCAGGAACTGTTTCTCCTGGCAAACTCTGACATTTCCCAGGCCCTAGATCCCCAAAATGGCGTTTTCACCACAATTTAGTGTTCTTGGTTCTGATGTTGTCTGATATCGTTCGCCAGCTCTGAAACATCTTCAATAACATCGACAACAGCAAACCCCAGCCAGGGACAGAGGCTGGCTGGGTATAGGATTCAGGGTTAGGCCATCAATTATTAGTCCTTCATGAGTTGGATTTCCATTATCAGGCTAACAGGGAATGTTAGCCTGCAGAGAGAAAGATAAATATAAAATATTGTATTTTATTGATTTCCCTTTAAATGTATTTTAACTTTAACTCTTGTGTATGTAAAGCACTCTGAATGGCCTTTGGGTTTAAAGGGGGAAGAACGTTCATTGCCTTTCATCGGTTGAACTGAACCCACTGACATTGCTCTCAATAAAACGAAAAAGTGAACTCTGAATGACATCCCAAAAATGTAACTCAAAATAGTAATAAATGACTTTCATCTATAAATCGAATCTTAAAATAGAACCTTGTATGATCTTGTGTTGTAGGGGTAAATTAGTCTTATATGTCGGAGGTAGCCAGTTTGCTTCTTATCAGCGTTGTTTAGATGGTAATGATGAATAATATAATTGAGGGTTGTTAAGGAAAACAATGTTCAAAGGGGTAAGCGGTTTAAAGGTTATTTATTGCGGGGGCTTAGTGAAGGAATCAGGAGAAGAAATGGATTCCTTAGATTCATCTCAGCACACAGAAGTGGCTTTAATTAAGTACTGAAATGTAAGAGGTGTATATCCTATATCATCATATAAATGTGAAATGTAATCCCAAAATAGTGATCCCAAAAATGTACACCCTAAATGGTATCCCAAAAAGTAATAATAATTTGATAGCATTACTATCATCTATACATTTAATCCAAACCATTAACCTGGTTAGATATTGTGGTGTTGGCATAAGCAATTGTATTTATTGTTGGAGTTAGCCGCATCCAATCCTGCGGCATTGTTTAAATGGTATACAAGTCTTGGCCTCCAACTGAGGGTCTTTTAGGTAAAAGCTTAAATTTTGAAATTAATAGGAGGTGGAACATTTATTTATTGTTTGCAGGTAGTGAAGGTTTCAGGTCAGAAATAGTTACGTTTTAGATTAATCTAAACGATTCATAGCAAGTGTATTTTATGAACTTCTTTCATATCGTTTCTGTCAATTTCATTTTTTTTTTAATCTGTGACATTTAGATACGGTGTAGAAGGAAACAGAAGTATAACATAAGAAGAGAGAGGTTTGAATATCATCATATGTCTTCGATCAGAACTCATCTGTACCCAACTCACCCAACTTTTCAAGCAGACCAAATTATATAATATACCAAGCCTAACCTATACAATTTAAATACAATATATTATATTATACTTATACTAAAATTAAATCAGCTATTACTTTAGATGAAACCATATTGATACCCTTCAAATTAACACTCCTGTGTATCTTTAGTTGAACCATTTGGTGCTCTGAATCTACCTTCCCCTAATCTGGGCAGAATGTGTAAAAAAGGAAACATTTCCCAAACAGTCCGGGATTGTGTTTGGGTCTTGGCCCGGGCCAGACAGGATATCTGAATCATTTCTCTCCTTATAGTCTGGAGATCTCAACTTGGATAATAATGACCTCAAATTTTAATGAGCAAAATAACAAATCATTTTGTAATGAGTCAGATTAGACGTGTGTGTGTGTGTGTGTGTGTGTGTGTGTGTGTGTGTGTGTGTGTGTGTGTGTGTGTGTGTGTGTGTGTGTGTGTGTGTGTGTGTGTGTGTGTGTATGTGTGTGTGTGTGTTCAACACACGCACACACTTGTTAAAGTTCTTTGAAAGGTGTGGGTGTGTGTTGGGTCAAATCCCTTCACGGCTGATGTTGGCCTGATATTCACACATAAATGCTTTTTATCCACCTTACCACTGTTCCAAGGACTTTCCCATGCAATTATTTGAGCTGTGCTGGCACTAAACGTGTGTTGGAAAGAGTCATGAGAGGATGAGAATAACTCGTTCTTGTATTTTCTCTGAAAGAGATGAAAACTAAACAGGAAACTCTGATAAAATGTAGGCAACAGTCACATTCAGATGAGACAAACAGAACATCAGGTTTGAACACTTTAAAAGACAGAACACCTGACACCGGTTTACATACACAACAACCACCTAGCATGCAAATAAATCAAGTTCTTTACTTTACAAGGTTTCCAGTGGGCTATAGAATTACTTTCTGTTTCTCCAATATCTGCAATAAACTGCGGAATAGCTCTTTTGCCAAATATTTTCTGGAAGTTGTCAAACTCATGAGCAAAATAAATTCAAATGTATCACACACTAACGCACACAACAAACACCGTATAGAGAAGAATCGGATTCTGAGTCTCTTTGTCCCAATCGCTCGCCAACTAAACACTCTACTACAATACTATGACAAGCTGTCAATGAACACCTATTCCTAAGTATCTGTGGTCATTTATGTGGTTGCATTTAAATCTCTACCAATCACAAATTCTGAGGAAAATGTTAGCATGCATTCCCTAAACAGTAGTTCTATGGGAGTGCGTTTTTGTCTCTCCTCATAGTCTGGAAACTTGGATAATCATTGACTCAAACTTTAAAGAGCGAAATAACCATTGTTTGAAATGATACGGGTGTTTGTGTGTGTTTGTGTTTGTGTGTGTGTTTGTGTGTGTGTGTATGTGTGAGCTCTAAACGTCTGGTGTGGTTGGGAAATTCCGCACAAAGAGAGGCAACAAAACCAAATAATCCACTTAAAAAAAAATCAGAAATAATTCAAGATCCTATTAGAATGATTTGACTCTCAACCAATTCCTTTGCAATCAATTTCTGTAATCTGTTAACCTAATCCAATAATTCCAAGACCTGCCCCCTAAAGACATATAGGCTATATAAATCCACTGCTAAACAACAAACCTATCAAAGAAAATATGCAGTCGCTGTTGAGCCAGCTTTGACTCAGAGGTCTGTGTGGACATTGGCTGGTGCTCACAGGAGACGTTTCATCCATCATGTTGATACAATGCATTGACAAGGCCTCGCTCACACGGGTTCTCGCAGGAAGCGCCTGATGATTATCCAAGCCAACTCCCCGCTCATCCAGAGCCAGGAGCAGGTATCTGCTGGTGGTGCGGGCGGGCCTACGGTTAAGGCTTCGCTGGATGAAGGCGGTCCCCATATGGTCGGGGTTACGGGGGACCGGGGCGGGCGGTCTGTGGCGCTCCATGTGGGAGACCGGTTTGAGGCCGTCACTCAGTAGCGCAGCGAACCAAAGTCACAGAGCATGTCGACCACAAACCACCGCAGCAGAGCAGGGACACCACCAGACAAATGGAAATTAGAAGACTTCAGCTGGTGCCAACAGCTGGTCCGTTTTATTTCACTTAAATAGAAGTATATTGTGTCAAAGTAGCAGTAGTAGGACCACTGTTGGTATTTGGTATATCCGGTCTTAAAAAAATATCTTCCAAAGTTATTTTGGGTTACTGTCTATACATCAGCATTGAAACCTATATAGATAAATGTGAAATATATGTTCATGTATTATTCTGCTTCTTTTACAAAGCTACTACTAATCATAATAATTGGCTATCAACTACTACAACTGAAGCACTAGTATAACCTAAAGTAAATAACAAAACACCAGTTACTGATTGTTGAGTAACTCAAACCTAAGGTTACGTGCTGGCAACAGTCCTCTTCACCCTCTGCAGCTGTCCTTGTTCGGCAGGTCTCTCAGGGTTTCTCGAGCTCTGACGTCACATCATCTATCTCCAGCAGTAACTACTAGTACACTTCTTCTTGGACACTTGATTAAGGACGCACCTAAAGAGATGAACCTAGTGCAATACAGGTGAAATGACGTGATCTACCTTGGATGAAGAAAGGAACCAGATCAAACAAAGGTCACAATTGGGTTTTTGCATAAAAAATGAAAATAGTGGAAAAAAAAAAGAAAATCTCAAATAGTTTAGGTAATTCACAAAGAAGAAAATGGAAATTGTAAAGAATGCCTAGGAACGAAGCAACCTTTCCACAAACTGAAACCCATACATATTACAACAAACCTGCCGCAGCATTGGAGCCTCCTATAGACGTCCCAGCCAGCCCCACTCAGTGACCGTCTGAGCGCCGCACCAGACTCTGTTTACTCGGAGTGAGCAGGACTGTGTGTGGGCGTAGCGTGGGCCAGTGTCTCTGGCTCCCCGCTGGACCCTGCCCTCTCTGGGCAGCTGGGCGGAGGGCTCCTGGACACACCGGCCCCGCAGCCTCAGGCCTCAAACCGAGACGATCAGTGTAGACTGGTCAGAATAGATAGATAGTTTAGATAGATATACCATATATATCTAGATCTATATAGATAAAAGTTGAACCTTTTACCTGCACACCACAGAGGACCATAAAGACACTCTGCATGTTTAGCTCTATAATGAACGGTATCACTTAATATACTGTATATACTGTATGTATTTAAAAAGAGTTTAGGTTTAAGTTTAACCCTTAAAAATATTTTGCCACACTTAATTCTGACAAATTCAGACATTGGCATATAACGTGTTCAAATATAGATATAAATACAAAATCATTATCAATAATCTGACAATAAGTGTAAAGCACTTTTTAATGTGGCCCTTCACGGTTGAACCTGGACCCCGGACCCAGTAAGTCGTGCTGAATAGGGGGGATTTCCCCTTTCAGCCCCGGCCTAAACGCCCTGGATTAGAGGGCCGGGGGTCTCAAAGGGCCGATGTGTGTGTTGGAAGCCACCTCTCCACATGTCAAACAGTCGCTCATTAGCAGCCTGACCCAAGGATGAAATTCAAAAGGCCAATATTGACTGGGGTCCCTCTGGGAGAGGTGAAGTGGTGGGCGGGTCCTCCACCGCAGCACCCTTCTCACCGCTCTAGAGCCCCGTGGGCTATTTGGGGTGAACAGCAGCGATGCCCGGCCGTCTAATCCAGCTCCGCAAGCAGGTGTCCCCGCCTCAAGATAAATATTTAAACTTGTATCCCAAATGCTTTGTCTGAAACTTGCTTAATAGACTTAGGGGTTTCCAAATACTTGTAAAAGTGTGTGTGTGCGTGTGTGTGTGTGTCCGTGCGCTCGTTGCACCTGTTTCATGGCTTGCCAGGGAAAAGTCAGCGGCGATGTTGTAAATAACTTTTTAACTTCTCTTTCTTGCGCCCTGGCGGAGGGGCCTTCAAAGGAAACGCTCAGCGATGAAAGCGTGAGTCGTGCCAGACGCCTCGGAGACTGTGCATGAACTTGTCAAAAGTACAAAATATGCCGTTCATCATGCCTTTCAGCCCTGTAATACAATGTGGGCAATCCAGACCGCTCATTAAATGGACATTATCTGGTCGAGCTCCCATTAGCTATGGGCTTCCACGGAGCTCAATTCATTCGTTCACTCACTCCTCACTACCAACCTTCAGGGACTCAAAACCATTTTTTTTTTCCTCTTTAAATGACACAAGACACATTCTTATTAAAATGTTACCGTTTAATATCACTCCACTACAAAAAGTATAATTATTTGAACTATGATACAGACTCTTGATATACATCATTTACAATTGAAAAGACAAAATGGGGATATGGTACATAGAATTTACACTGTCAATGTTCCTTTCATAAAAAAAAACATACAGACTCATTTTTGGAAGAAAGCGTTCAGACAGATCTGCCGGCATTCAGGTATACAATCTAATTATCTATGTTGTGCAGCTCTTCTTTAATGTCTGCTTGTACATGTATGTGTGTTGGTGTGATGGTCCAACTATAATACTGACATTACAAATAAAGAGTATTCTTGAGTACATTCGTGAACCCTTTGTGAGACGTACCATAACGAAAGAGAATCACTGAGACAAACATGTATATTTTCCATTACTTTCCCTCCAGGTAGGTCTTCTGCGCGTACAGAGAGGACGGCAAGCAATAAAATTATTATTGGAAATGTCTAAATTCTATTTTTGTATTTTGAAACTGTAGTCCTATCACCAGCCATTTACTTCAGTAAACTAGTCAAGTATTGCTTTGCTTGTAGAGAAAAAAGAAAAACAGAGGAATCTACAATTTTTCAACAGGCAAGTTTGACAAAGTAACAAAACAAACACAATCTTAAATCGCTCCACTTAGCCTCATAAAATAATCATACAACTATTGCCAAGCTAGACGTTGTACAATACTGTACTTCCCCGTTAGTCCTTCACGGAGACAAATAGTTTGGCAACTCCTGCAGTACAGTCCATGGTTCGGGGAGCAGGGGTCGACACATGGTGTTTAGGGACATTGTTGTTAGAGTCGACAGACATGGAGAGGTGCATCCGGTCACAACTGGTTCCTTACGAGAAACGATCCTGCTATAAAAGATCTGGTCCCGAATTCATCATCTACTAGAAAAGGGCTTTACATTTTGTCTCGTCATCCAAACAATTTTCAATAAACAAACAATCAATAACCGTTGTCAGGTTGACCACATTCAAAGTGCCTCAGTGCTACTGACATGGATACAGTTCCTGTACAGTAAGGTAGCTGTCCCGTGTATTGCTTTCAAAAGGGAGGAGGGAAGAGTTAAAGATAAAAAATAACAAAAAAAAAAAGAAGCATACTACAAAGCATAAGTATACTAAAGCTCCACCTCAGCCATCATAGCTCGCTTGTCTGAAGTGACGTGCAGCCTGATGGAAGCCAGGATGGATGGAGACGGAACGTGCCTGGCTGGCCTCAAACTACCGCACAGCAGACCAAGCACTGAATAAGAAAAGGATTTACCACAGACTGCTGTCGGTTGAACACGGGTTAACTTGGCATGTGGGTTTTTCCTATCGGGGTAAATGGGAATATAATAAGTACAAATATAATAGGAATAATACAACAGCCAGTCTGATGATGGCGCCGTTTGAAGCAGATCTATGTTTGTAGCAAAGTCAGTACTAATGAAATGTGCAGAGCTTCTGGTGCAGCAGACTGTACCTGCGTGCGCTGCCAGTTGGTGCGCTGGTTGGTTTTCCGCGCTAAAAGAGGATCTTTATGTTGTCTACCGATCGGGGGGGCGAGCGTTCTCCCGTCTGCTGGCCGGCGACGGCTCACAGCAAAAAAGATCATGGTCATTCAAGCTTACTTTTATTAGTTAAATAAGATCGTTCAACATCTGGCTGGTTGTCTAGAATGTGATTCTGCAGCGCCAGACAGGTAGTTTCCACTTGGTCTACAAGTCAAGGCGAACTGGAGGAAAAATTTCTTTCCTCGGACGTCCAGCAAGTGCTCGATTTCTGGACCTGTTGAAACCCCCACCCCTCCTCCCTTTTGGCCAATAGATTAAATTACATGTGTGTCATTAATTAAAGAATTATAACCAGCCTGATCTGATGGTTTTATTTAATGGAACGTTCCTAGTGGCCTCAGGTTGTGATGGGTTTATTGAATGGAACGTTCTAAGCCTTCTCATACTTGATGGTGGTCTGATTTAATGGAATGTTCTAAGCGTGCTTAGGTTCTGAGCTGTTTTTATTGAATGGAACGTTCTAAGTCTCCTCACGTGGTTTTATTCAATAAAACATTCTAAACCTTCTCAGATCCTGGCCTGCTTTGATTAAAGAAAAGGTTCTAAGCCTCGTCTGGTGTTCTTATTTAATGGAACGTTATTAGCCTCTTCAAGGGGTTTTATTAAAGGAAGGATCTAAACCTTGTCATGTTCAGAAGTGTCTTTATTTAATCAAGCTTTCTAAGCCTTCTCCATGGGTTTTATTAAATGGTACGTTCTAAGCCTCCTCAGGTGGTTTTATTAAATGGAACGTTTTAAACCTCCTCAGGTGGTTTGATTAAATGGAACGTTCTAAGCCTCCTCACGTGGTTTTACATAATGGAACGTTCTAAACCTCCTCAGGTGGTTTTACATAATGGAACGTTCTAAACCTCCTCAGGTGGTTTTATCAAATGGAACGTTCTAAACCTCCTCAGGTGGTTTTATCAAATGGAACGTTCTAAACCTCCTCAGGTGGTTTTATCAAATGGAACGTTCTATACCTCCTCAGGTGGTTTTACATAAAGGAACGTTCTAAACCTCCTCAGGTGGTTTTACATAAAGGAACGTTCTAAACCTCCTCAGGTGGTTTTACATAATGGAACGTTCTAAACCTCCTCAGGTGGTTTTACATAATGGAACGTTCTAAACCTCCTCAGGTGGTTTTACATAATGGAACGTTCTAAGCCTCCTCAGGTGGTTTTATTAAAAGGAACGTTCCAAGCCTCCTCAGGTAGTTTCATTGAATGGAACATTCTAAGCCTCCTCAGGTGGTTTTACATAATCTGACGTTCTAAGCCTCCTCAGGTGGTTTTACATAATGGAACGTTCTAAACCTTCCCAGGTTCTGACGGTGGTTTTATTGAATAGTGTCCGGTGGACTCTCAGGTCCGGGAGGAGAGGCCGATGCTTGTTACCATTTTGTGGATCTTTTCTTCGTTCCTCAGGATGTTGGACTTGACCGCACAGATCTTGTCCTGCTGGTCCCTGATCAGCTGATCCAGCTCCACTAGCTCTTTCTGCAGGGGCTCCACAGACCGGTCAGTAGTTCTGTTGGGCACACACACACACACACACACACACAGTCAAGTCTCTTCCGGTAGTGTAGCTATTCCATGCCAAACAAATATATGTGAACGGAGGTGGGGCATTCTCTAAGGACACAAAGCGCTATAACGTTATAACGCTATAACGTACATTTTTTAATCGATTTCAATGAGTAATTTCTTTGAAGGGTGTGTGTTCAACTCAAATACAAAAAAGAAAAGTATCTAAATTACATAAATACATTGTATGAAATATACATGATTCTAATAAGAATATAAAATCTAAACATTATAATCTGTTGAGAATATAGTGCCTATAGTGCTATTTATCACAGCTCCCTGGTTGACATAGGATCCAAAGGTCGACGCGACCACCACGTATAGTCCTCCATGTGCGTGACCCCTGACCTCTGCTCCTCCTGCAGGGCGGCGGCGTGCTGCAGGTTCTCCCGGCGCCAGGCCAGCAGCTCGGCCTGCATGGAGTCCATGTCCTCCTGGATGTAGTCCATGATCTTGCCCAAGGGCAGGGCGCTGCGGCACACCGTCTGCACCGAGCCCCGCAGCCGCTCCATCTCGCGGCCCACCAGGTCACGGGCCTTCCTCTGGGCCGCGTCCGACACCGGGCCCTGGGGGGGGGGCAGCGTTAGGGATAGCGGGCGGGCTTTGGTGAAAACCATTATGTTAGATAGTACTTTTGTATAATATTAGCACTAATTCTTTATCTGACTGGCACCTGTTAAAACCTACGCTAGAATCTACTTTACAGTGAGAACGGGGGGTCGGTTGGGATAATGGGCGATAGTTTGAGAAAACTATTAAATGGTTAAATGGTACATTTGTAAAATAGTAATAATACACTATTTGTCTGGCACCTGAGAAAACTTACGTGAACATGGGCTTTACATGAAGCGGGAACAAGACACATTATGTTTAAAACGGATTCACAAATGAGACTGGATCCAGATAGCCCAGTTGTTTTATGTCCAAACTGTCACCAGTTCTCTTTAATCTTCTCCCCCTGAACGAGCAAAGCAACTGCTTCTGGTCACTTTACATAAATCAGGCGAAGGTGTCTAGGAGGACACATATATATCTTATAGAACCACGCATCTTAGTCCAATATGCATCAATGTATGCAAACAGTACATCGCCATTCTTTATGATGCATCACCGTATACATCCACAGCTCTGGTGTAAACCGAACAGCTTTGGTGAATTCCTGAGGTATCGCCCTGTCTACCTGTCTCCAAACAAAGCCCCTTGGACCGAGTTAAAAGTGGAGCCTGGAACATAAACGATTTGGCTTTACACTCACGTATAAATAATAAACAAGTATATAAAACCTGCGCCCACACACACGGATACACACGCACCGAGAAATCACTCGGGTCTCCCCAGACCAAAACATAACAAGGCCTCTGCAGAAAGGAACTCGGGGCTGTGTTTAGCCCTCTCGGGTTTCAAGGCTGCAAATGTGTGGCAGGAATCCTACAGACGCACGTGTTTATACAGAGAGCGTTTGATGAGGGCTGCGGAGGCCCGTGGACGGTTGGATGATTGATTGGCTGGCTGGCTGGCTGGCTGGCTGGCTGGATGGATGGCTGGCTGGCTGGTTGGGTCGCTGACCGGCTGACAGAGAGGCAGACGGACCGGACAGTTGGCTAACTGGCTGGCTCGCTGGACGGATGGCAGACGACATTATATCGTGTGTGTGGTGTAGGGGGGGGGGGTTCCACTGCATCCCTGCTCCATCACCCCTGTGATGAAGGGCGGGGGATGGGGGGGGAAGGGAGGGGCCCCCCTTTGGCACGGTCGGACCCCGGGATGTTTGCTCAGCTGGGCCCGGAGCAAGGGTTCGGGGCTGGTGTGTGCGTGTTAGGGGTTGGTGTCTGTCCGTGTGCATAAAACGACGCTCTAGACCTGGGTTAACACGCACGCACGCACGCACACACACACACACTCACACACACACACACACACACACACACATACACCCTTGAGAACATGCGTGCGCAGTGCCCCCCCACACGGGGCCCTGAAGCGCTGTTTGTTTTGGTAACAGACTGTGGCAGGGAGGTTATTTTACTGCAGTATTGAGTAACGACTACACTACACTTGTGCCCCCCGCTTTCAAGTTCAACCCTCGGCCCAATTTATGTCACGCAGAGTCGTGGTCCCCTCCCCACGTCCCCGTCCCCCCTCCCAGCCCCGCAAGAGTGGCAGGCCCAGGGCGCTCGTGACAGTGTAAACTAACTGACAACTTCCGCTTCCAAACACACAGGCTGTCATGCAGGGTGGTGCGGCGAAGGGGGTAGCTGACTCTAATTCAGTTGAACAGCCCCCCCTGCCTTTTCCAGTTATCTTTTCCAGTGCAATCGGGAGTCCCATTCATCCAAGGGACTGGATGGGAACTTGCAGTGAAGTTAAGGTTCACTCGTCAGTGAGGAACAGATAAGGGGTAGGGGTTTCTTGATCGAGGATGCCAGACCGGTGACATCAAGGAGATTAGACTCTGGACGGTGGGGATCGAACACAGTACCTGGGAGTCGAACACCGTGACTTCCCATCCCCCTTCAGCCCCTCCCCAACCAACTGGACGCCCCAGCCGACAGGCAGATAGAGGGGAGCAGACCAGACAAGATCTTGAAACCTCAGGTCTAGAGAGCATGGGCCCTTTCTTTCCCCCCCCCCCCCCCCCTTTAATCTAGTGTGAGACCGAAAGAACAACCTAAACACGCCCCGGTGGTTCCCGTCCGTCAAGGTGGGTGGCATTCCCAGCCGGGACGCGGGCGAGACCACCAGCTAGACAAACACTCTCCAGCTCCTCCAGCGTGCCAGGCTGCGGTCGCGGCCCGCCAAGGCCCCGGCCCGGGCCCTGTAGCTTTATTCTGTGTGTCATCCTCGCAGGCCCCCTTCCTCGCAGCGAGACCCCCGATGTCCCCCCCACTACCACCACCACCAGCTCACCCCTACCCCTGCTCTCGGAAAATTACAAAAAAGGGAACGATCCAGGAGAGAAAACATGACCCCCAGTTCGTGTGCACTCTGTCCTGGTGTTCATAAATCACCACTTTATAGGGGGGCCCCAGGTCCGCACGTCTGCCCCCTTCCCCCCACCCCACCCGCTGGCTCCCAGTTTTCCCTTTTTCTCACCCCGAGCCCAAAACAATATTTGTTTAGATGAGGGGGGTTGAGGGGGGTGAGCGATGAGGAAACAGAGGGCAGGTTTTCCCATAGCCTGCCAAGGGACAGAATAAGGGTTGGGGTGTTGGGGGGGGGGGGGGGGACGACAGACCCATGCCCAGCGATGACGCCAACGGGAGCAGGTGTTGTCCGGCGAAAACCGCGAGGCAGAAACGCCAAGTCTGATGTGGAAGGAAGGAACACTAAACAAAGCACTGTGAGACAGGAGGCCGTCCCGAAATAAGTTCCATTTGGCTGGAGCAACACGCTGGAGCTAGACTGTGATCTTAGAGCTGTTGTTCTTTCTCATCTGTTTGATCTTCATGGATGGGAGGGTTTTTTTTGTGTAAGCCACAGGTTGGACATTTCAGTGTTACCACTCACTCAAGCTGTAATATTTCAGGGCGGAGACAGCAGAAAAAAAGCTTGAAGCCGATCCAAAAACTTGCAACGCATCCTGCTCTCAGAAGCCTAATCAGCCTAATTAGGAAAATGAACGGTCAAATAAATGATAAATGGAGTGGCAGGAGGAAAAACACTGTTCAAAGAAATGAGGAAAATAAGAAAAATACAACTGGCATATCTCTGGGGTATCGTTCATTAAAGAACAATTAATTAAAGGGGAATGGTCACGCTCCACTATGGGCAACATCAACTCTGGTTCCGTGGAAAACAACGCAGAAAAAGACGAGACCGTTACCGTCACTGGTCCGGAATGTGAACTCTCAATTGGTCCATCAGGACAAATTACGTCAAGGGTCCAACTTTTGTTTTTCTCAGAAACTGAGTGGATGCTGCAGATCTCTGTGTGTTGACAACATGCGGATGAGGCGGTACTCTTTCGTGTTATAAAATAGCCGAGCGTGACGGTTCCTCTTTAGGTTAGTGTGCGGGAGTTTGTGGACGACGGCTGGTTTAAGCAGCCTCACCTGGCCCGAGTGCGACTGATTGGACTCTGGGGCTGGGAGAGGCTGCACACCTGTTGCACATTGAGCACTCAATGTGCACCAGTTAAACCAGCCATCTCCACGCACACACACACACACACACACACCACATTCAGTATTGGAGTAGTGCAGGACAAAGAATTGGACTCAATGAAACCTCTGTCTTGAGTTAGGCTGACGGGAGATCTCTGAATTCTCACTGAAACCTTCCCTCTCAAAACATTGATGCTCAAAACATCACTGCTACCAAAATACGCCGACTGACGATTTATTGGAGGATGTATTGATGACGTTTAGGTGAGAATGCGGGGGGGGGGGGGGGGACCGGCTCCTGGTGTTGCATGTCTCCAGGTCAGCACCTTGTGGGGTTTTACAGGGTGTTCCCGGAAAAGGGTGCCGGGGTGGTCCGGGACAAAGATCTCCTCTAAAAGTTTTCTTCGTTTTCATAAAAGAATGTCCACAAACACAGCCGGATCATAAAAATAACTGGGAGGCAGTGAGGTGAGGAGAGAGGTCCATGGAGAGGGGGGGGGGCGGGGTACCAGGATGTTGTTACTAGGGCACGGTGAGGCCCTGGGGAGCCATCAACCGAGATCACCGCGCCGGCCCCTGCCCTGGACACAATCGGGGGGCCGTTTTTGTTACCGCGAGGTGGGATCAACTGAAAGCTTTCGCTTCCATCGTTGGATGAGGTTTAATGAAATAAGAAAATGACATAGAAATTGCCTGTCCTGCATTCATCATCGTTATGATCTTCCGTTGTGAGCAGGGATCAGAGGTAGAAGGAAATCCTTTCTATTGTCGGAGAGAAATGCGCTTAAAAACGTTGTACTTTCCATTCAACAACCGGGATCATGAGGATCTGTGTGATCTAGTCCGAAAAGGCCACAAAAGCCGTCTTAAAAGCAAAGGTTTGGTTTGTCCCTAGTTCGTGCCAGTGTTTCAACAAAGCCGCCCATCCCCATCCCTCATCCATCCATCCATCCATCCCGCCCCCCTGCTAAATACCTCTGATATGTCAACACAGTCTAGGCGCAGGGAATACAGCCAGCGGATCGCCATGGGGTCATTTCCTTACATTTCCACATACACACAGAAAAGGGGGCTCTGGATGTTTATGAAGACGCAGGCCTGCAGGGAAGGAGTATTTATTTTCCTGGCGATTCCGCGGCGAGTGTACAGACCCCCTTCTCCCCCTGTGACCCTCACTCAACGGCCATCCATTTGTGTTCCGCAGGGTTTATTTATACGCCACAAACCTTCATCAAGGCTAATTTGGCATGGGGGGAGGGGGAGGGGGGAGGGTGGGGTGCGGAGGAGGGGAGAGGGAGATGGAGGAGAGAGGGGTGCACCAAAATATTCTTATAAAAACGCAGCTGCTGCCACAGAGGGTAGATTCTGTGTAAATACCAGAAGACACCCTTCTAGAAAGTATCTCGGAATAATAAACAGACGCGGCGCAGGGTCGCCGGGGAAGGTCGGGACCATAAATATACACCGAATTCTTCAGTCGCACACACACACACACATCGCACTGGAACCAATCGCGCACACCGCTCTAAAAAACAACCCTCCTTGTTTACACCGGTGATATATATATATATATATATATATATATAAATGTATCGCCATGCGATACACGCTGGCGGCGGCTCCGATGGGGAAACACGTCTCGTGAGTGACATGGTGCAGATGCCCGGGCGGGAATGGGCCTCGGGTTGGACTTCCTCGAAACGGCTAGGAGTCATCCTAGCCAGAGCCGGAGGATTCTCATTGTGGCTGAAAAGGTTTGGGCCCGACTCGTGAGACAGAGCTGATTTTGAACCAGAGAAGGACCAGGGGAAGAGTTCTAGGAGAAGATGTACCTCTTCAAAGAACATCAAGAAGATGTGAAAGTGTTACATAAGGGGGAAAAAAAGAGGGGAGGTGCACATCGAGGTCATTACCACAGGTGAAGAGAGCTAGGTGTGTCATCTGGGGTCAAGCAGTGTGTTTTTAATACAAACAATGAGGCCTGTTTTGTTTCTTCACTGGAGGTTTGAATAAAAAGTGGATCTGGGACACATTGACCGATGGACTATTTTGATATACGTCAGCGTTTGAAAATGGAACAGGGCACCCCCTCCCCCCGAACCCACCAACGCTGTTGAAACATCAGACCTGTCACACCCCGTGGGATAACGAAGCTCAATATTTACACTATTAACCCGGTGTGATTCAGTGTGATTACAGGAAGAGGTACTCCATTACTGTGACCCCCCCCCCCCCCCCCCCCCCGTCTGCCTGAGGAAGGAAGTCATTACAGTGGGTCCTACAGCTGATAAAGCACAGCCAATCAAAGTGCTGAGCGAGAGAGAGAGAGAGAGAGAGAGAGAGAGAGAGAGAGAGAGAGAGAGAGAGAGAGAGAGAGAGAGAGAGAGAGATCTCCAAGCTGCATACACAAACCATACATATAGGATAGCTAGAAGTCAGCGCTTAAATCCCCAGGAATCTGAGAAGGCCTTTATTAAGTTCATTATAAAAAAACCAGTAGAGTGTGCTTGGATTGCACCAAAGAATCCCAGGTATGTTAGAAAGGACCACTGTTTTCCCTTCTTTGACGTGGTGCACAGAGTTGTTTAAAATGTCATTAATTCCTCCATTTACCTCTCCTGTGAATGCGCAGTAACCTTGGAGTGTGACCAGAGCGCGTTTACCATTAGTTAGCGCATGTGACCACTTAGCTTGACTTGCCATGCAGGGCGAACAGGAGAACGTCCAGACGCAGTCATTAAGTGTTGTTTAGCATCGTTTATCATCTCGAAGATCATTCGCAAGAATATTTTGACAATATTTACAGGCATAGTCTCATCGTTTACATTGGAAGAACAGTCCAAATATTACAGAGCCCACCAGGCAAACACAAAACTGTCGTCGGTGGTAGATTGATGATGAAATATGACCTTAATCATTCAGGGGTCAATTCAATAAGGAGGGGGGGGGGGGCAGGAGAAAGAGAGAGATGAGTGGGTGTGTGAAACCAGACTGAATGTTAGTCAGGACCTGTGGGTGTGTGCGTGTGTGTGGGCTTCAGAAGCGGAGGTATTTGACCAGCGGAGGGTCTGACACCAGCCGAGTGAGGGATGAAGCCTGGGAGCTGGGGAGGGGGCAGGAGGGGGACAGACCAGGGTGGGGGTGAGGGTGTCCCTCTGCCACGAGTGACAGGCCAAAACAGCGAGTCCATCACACAAAGCCAGGGTGGTCAGGCCCGGGCCACAGCAAGGAGCGAACGGGGGGGGGGGGGGGGGGGGGGGGGAAGAGAGGGGGGTACGCTTCAGCGATGAGGACCACCCAGCGCAGACGGCGGTGGCGTTGCAGCGTGCGACCGAGCTGAGGTGCGGCTGTCCAGACGTCAAGCTTCACATCGACTCGCTCTCAAAACAGCCACGATGAGCGATGGCCGATGGCGCTCTCGGTGACCCGGGACACGCCCCCCCCCCCCCCCGTCGCCAGGGGAACGGGTGGAACCGGCGGGCGGGGAGGGGCTACGCCTGGCCTCGGAGCGGAGCAGGGGCCGGTAGCGGTGGAGCGAGAGATGGCCCGCTCGGTAGGACGGTCGGTCGGGGAACGCGGCGTTCAGTCATAAATAATACACAGGGCGGTTCACCAGCCGGCGGGGGGAGGGGGAGGGGGAGGAGGAGGAGGAGGAGGAGGAGGAGGAGGAGGGAGATGCCGATCGGGTGACATATCACACGTCACACACATCACACGCCAGGCTCTCTTGTTTTCCACGCAGGTCCTTCCACTCATTCTGGGTTGGATCCCAGAAGAGGCGACCTTGAGCAGGATGTCTTAACCCCCTCGCTGTGCAATGAGGGCATTTAGGGTTTTTTTTGCCGTCAAAAAGCAAACATCAACTGTTTCATTTTATTTTTTTAACAATGTGATTCAACTGTGATTCTTTGGAAGGTTTTGCTTTTCATTTCTGCGATCACCCTGATCCACGCTTGGCGTAAACAGACCAAACCAGAGCTCTCCCTGGGCTGGCTGTCCCCAGACGTAGGAGATTAAAGGAAAGTGGATTCCGACTAGAGTGGTAATCGGAGGTCTGCAGGCCGTGTCGTAGATACGGTGTTCAGCGTGGTCCTAGCCCCCAACAACAGCCTTATCTGTGCTCTATCCCTTGTGTGACGCCACGCTTGTTTGGTTGTTAATACTCCTTATGCTTCACCTCATCTCTACGTCTTTGTGGTTTTGGAAAGCAATGTAATTACAACTTTACACCCCATTTGTCAACACAACAATAACAATGACAGGCGTGTTTTTCTCATGGGTTGGAGCCTGGGTGAAACAGCCAGATGCATTGAGAGCTTGTAAAAATAGATATTTGTAACACCGGCAGGCAGGTTATGAGCACAGAGTGTGAGCCGACGCTGCCCCCTAGTGGAGGGTGTGTGAACTACTACAACGGATGTACTGACCTGCTCTTTGGATTTGGGGGACGATGACGATGATTCATAATCTTTTTTGGTTTCCAGGATCTTCTTCACAAGACCACCTGAAGGAGGAGTGGGGGGGGGGGGGGGGGGGAGATAATGCAGATTGGATTTTTATATCAGACCTGAATTCAAAGTCTTGTGGTTCATTCTCATCTAAATCCAGACTTCATCATGATGTGATTGCATACCGTGTTTCTCGTCTCCATTCAGCTCCACTGCGTTTGCCTGAAATACATTAAATACAAGAATTGCTTTCTCGAAAATCCTTGCTTTTTGCATGTACCACAAACTACAAAAAGGAAATTGTGATGAATACAACGAATAATAAATAAATGAATAAATCGACATTTACATTAGTGTTTTCAATTTAAATGTACGTCGTTGGTAATGGACCAGCGTTCTTCTAAAGGCTCTCCCTGTACTCTCACCACCTCCAGGTCAGGCATCTCGGGTAGAAGGAGGGCCGCCTCCTCTACTAGGAATTGCTCATCTTCGTCCTCCTCGTCCTCAGACTGCTTCTTGCCCTCCATGATGACAGCGGCCGGGGGCTTTGCACTGGCCAGCCTGGGAGGATCACATTACGGCTTCATATTAATCAATTCATTAATTATCTTTTCAATTCCATCTCACAGGCCATATTCACAGAGCGGCCATCTTGGTTCCATCTAGGTTCTAAAAGCCAGCCAACTAGCGTGGTGATTAAGGCCCAAAAGGGATAGCTGGGTGGGGGAACCTTCTAGAATCTTGGCGAACTGAATGGTAATGCATTCTAAATGCTACCAGGGTTGGGGTAGCATGGCAACCAATTACCTACCAAATGAATCCTATGCGTCTGCAGCCCCCGACTAACCTTTAGAAAATGGCTTCTATGTGAGTAGGGTCTATGACGTCTACTGCGTAGATGAATGATGCTTGCCAAGTCGTAAGAATTTTGCTGTGCTGAAGCAATTTGGTACATGCAACAATAAACACACTTTGACTTTGACTTTGACTTTGATATAAACTCTTAAAGAATATGTTTATATCAAACTGCGCGTCAGATCCACGGTTCGCCATTCCTGCGATGTTTTGTCGATACCGATAGATGAGAAGTCAAGGCCGTTGGCATATGTATCTTCATCAACACATCATCTTCACATTAGAACCCTCTCCAGACGTCACTGTATTTGTGACATTTGACAGAGTACCAACGACTGCTATGCGACCCGTCGGTGTCATTTAGGCTGACTACGAGTGGACAGGGTGGGAGTGTGGCTTGGGCGGAGGGGGAGGTCACCTCTCTGGTGGGGGGACGTCAGGGTGGCCGTCCTGTCTCTTCACCCTGGGCGGGGCCGGGCGGGCGCTGCTTGGCCGGGGTATCTGTCTGCTGCTGTGGGGGGGGAAAAGGGAAGGAATGAGTTTCATAGTGACATCACAAGTGGGCGGCCACACAAGGAGAAGGAGAAGGAGAAGGAGAAAGACAGGGAGCAGGATAAAGACGAGGAACGCCTTCGGAAAAAGGATAGAGGCCGGGAGAACGACAGGGAGAAGGAAAGGGAACGGGAGAAAGATCGGGAACGGGAGAAAGATCCAGAACAGCAAGATGTCCATCCAGATATATGAAGGATAGATGAGCAAAGTTTGCTAATGTCCACTGGGTAGGCTGGTAATCTGATCAATCCAGTGTACATCTGGGTGGACACGCCCACTTGTGATGTCACTATGAAAATCTTTCCTTCCATGTGCCAAACAGCTTGTACCAGCTAATCACACCCACACCTGGTGGCATGACATGAGCCCTTTAAAAAGCTGCAGAACCATATATTTTGTATTGGGCATCGAACTAGAATCAGTTTCATTACAGAAATGTACCGTGTCAAAGGTCAAGTCTCACAGCCAGGGGTGTGTGTGCGTGTGTGCATGCGTGAGTGCGTGCTAACCTGGGGGTGGTGTTGGCTTGGGGGTCCGATGTGTCTCCGTTCTCTTGAGGGGCTCCAGCTCTCTCTGCTGCTGCTGCTGCAGCTTCTCCTTCTAAAGCAGAGGAACGCAGCATGAGACACCAGCACCTGAGCCACATGCTAGACCTGTAATGACACACCAACACTAGCACCGTAGAAATGACAGTACGCCACCAAGCTCAAAGCGTGGACGGGAACAACTGGGGAAGCAGCACAAAGTATAAACGGAAGGTCAAGAAATGTCATGAGGGAGAATGAAACACTGACCTCCTTCACTGTCAGATTCATCTGGAGAGGACCATACAGACAGGAAGTGGAAAGACCAGACAGGAAGTGGAAGGTGAGCCATCACAATAACATTATTATGGTACACTCCAAGGAGAGTACAGCATTATAATTACCGGTATAAGTTACTCAACAGTAATCAAAAGCAACAAGTAATGAAAAAATCAACAACTATAACAGCCTACAACTGAAGTACCTATACATTTGCCAATCTACCCATCTTATCATATACAAATCAACCTGACACAAAAGCCTTGGTGAAGTCTACAAACACAACAAAATCAGTTCTAGGAAAATACATTTAGTACTCAGACACAATCGGTTCTAGTATACAGCTCCTGAAAGATATGTAGTAGGGGAGTTACCTTGACCTGTGACCTTTGGCCTACGTCTCTGTCCTTTGGCAGACGAGGGCCGCGGTATTCTTGCCAGACTTTCTGACTGGAATAAACAAAACAGACACAACTGAATCCAACTTCCAACATACATATATTTATTGTTTTGTTTTTGAGAAGTCAGTTGCAACACCAAGCGTTACCTGGTCCTCTGCCAGCTCTGCTGGCTACGCAGACAGAGGAACGAGAACTGGGTTAACTATTAAGCAAACGCTCTCCCACCAAGCTGACCACCACCGTTAGCACCGGGCTAAGTCACTACAGACTGTAGACTAGCACAGCTTTGTCTGCTAGGGCTAGCTGTCAACGGGTTGGGCTGCAGGACGATAGCTCTTCAAAAGCAGCTGATTATTTAATTGAATAATTCATTCAACCAAGAGATAAAAGGAAGCATTTTGCATAAGGAAGCACTAAAGCAGAGAAGCAGGGTTAGCCAGCCTGTTAGCTTAAAGGAAATATACCTCAGGGGCATCCTCTTCAGCCTGAAGGTCGGAGGTCAGGGACAGAAGGGGTTGAAGGTGTTAGTATGCGCCTAACCTTATATAAAGTCATTCAGCTGATGCTTTTTATCCAAAGTGATTAAGAGTGAATTTAGATCCATGCCATTAAGACCAGGTAGAGTTAGTTTATCAGGCTCAAGGACGCCTACAGGTAGACTGTGGATACTGGCTGTTTTTATAGTCCTGATCATAGCGTCGTTGACCCAGATATAGCATATATCCTAAACCTCAGCTAACCTAGCCTGTATGGCCGCAACTATGGACCAGATGAATACACTGTGGTTCCTAGTTCCCTCAAAGTCTGGGGAGGAGATGACTTACTGGCGCTGTTTTAGCTGCTCTGCTGGGTTCTTCTGGATGGGACTTCGGCTTTTGGTCCTCAGGCACTTTGGTCTGAAAGGACAGACCGAAACATAAACACAAACAAAATAAAATGATTTTTTTTCTCCCTAATATCAAGTACATCTTGCACCACTGGGGGAAATATGTGAAATATGTGAAGCATTTTCTACTGAGTAAACAACAATAATCTGAAATAAATCGGTTCTCCATGAGCTGCTGAGATAAGGATGCAAAAAAGGGTGAATAGGCCTATTGAACGCTGAATATATTTCAGTGTGTTCAAGCATGAACTCCTGTTGTAATGGAGTTGCAAATCCTAGCCAGCTAGGCTGCCAAGCCGACTCAAAGCGAGCCGACTCAAAGCGAGCCAAGCCAGGCCAGTAAAGTCAAATGGTAAAGGCCATGCGATGTACAAAAGTGTGCTATACTACGGAGTAGAACCATAACCAACCTTTCTATCGCCTCTCTCTAGAGCTTTTCCTCTCTCCTCGCCCTCCTTGGGCCGCTCCCGCTCTTTATCCCGCTCTCTCCGCCTGTCCCGCTCTTTCTCCCGGTGGGAATCCCGGTCCCTCGTCTTATCCCGATCTTTTGCTCGTTCTGGATCTTTCTCCCGTTCCCTTTCCTTCTCCCTGTCGTTCTCCCGGCCTCTATCCTTTTCCCGATGGCGTTCCTTGTCTTTATCCCGCTCCCTGTCTTTCTCCTTCTCCTTGTGTGGCTCCTTCTCCTTCTCCTTGTGTGGCTCCTTTTCCTTCTCCTTGTGTGGCTCCTTCTCCTTCTCCTTGTCCCTCTCCTTGCCTCGCCTCTCCCGGGTCCTCTGTCTCTCTCTGGTGTCCTGTCGCACCTCTGGCTCTTTGGGCTGCTCCGGGTCTTTATGCTCCTGGCTCCCGCTCCGCTCCAGGATTTCTCTCTTCTCCTGTAGACAAAGCTGGAGCTCAGACGACAGGAAAACAAGCTAGATGGATTACACAAGAGTTTTCTGTAAAGTGACTCAGTGACATTTTCAGAGAAGGTCATTCAATGGTCAGGTAGGGGGTTAGGGTATGGTGTTCTAGTATGTGGACAGGTAGGCTGTGAACAGTGGGGAATCTAACCCTGTACCTTTAAAGTTCCAAGAGTTCCACACCCTCACCACAATGCTCAACTGTTCTTTAATTCAATTCAGTTGACAACACTTCCATTAACAATGCATATGAAATCTCTTTGCAATACGTACATTCCATTGCAGGTGCATAGATAAATAAATAAAAAAGGAGTGCTGGGCGTGGTACTACACACCTCTCGGTCGGGCTGTCTCTCGCGTCCTTCCCGGTTCTCCTTGTCCTGGGAGCGGGAGGACGAGGTGGAGGCCTTGGACTTTGGGTCAACCTTCTCCCCGGCTAGGACCCGCCTCACTGCGTCCTCGCTGGACATCTGAACCCCAGTACCAGCGGGACCAGTAACAAGAGGGAGAAGAGCGGCATCTTACTAAGGGCTTCCAGACAGCCGGTGTTGTGACAGGTAGGGTGTAATGAGCAGAGAGACATTCCAACAACATCAGACCCCCCCCCTGGGGCCACACACTGCGTGCACTGCAAACCTTTTCCAAACTCAAGAAGCAGGTGAAATGGTATGTTTATTCTTTGATTCCTTCTTCATCTTCTGGGAATAATGAGAAGCAACAAGAATGGTAACGCGGGACAAAGGGGAATTTCCTAAAGCCTTCCGTAGGAACTTCTTTGGACTTGAAAATAACACACTAACAAGCTCCCTGGACAGCAGCAAGAACAGCAACCTGCAAAGCAATTTTTATTACAGACTACGTCGGAATGAGACACACATTCTTCAGGAACAAAGCCGAGATTCTGACATTACCCCTTGGCAATAAGCCCTCGTCTATTGGCAACCTGCATTCTCAACGCCAGTAAACCAAAATAAAAGCTTCAACAAAGCTGTTGTTTTCAAAGTTAACTTTTTGTCAAAAGTGAAATGCTGTTGCAACAGTCAGGACAATGTGACTTGGCAATTAGCATTCAGAAGCTCCTGTTTCCATGTTAGGACCAAACGAAACTAAATAATGAAATAAGCAAACACTCATATTTACATAAAGATTTATAAATCTCCCTGTGGACCGCTCCTAGGACACAGTCACAAACATCTCACACCTCAGTCTCCTTGGGGTTAATTAAAACGATTCAGAAGCACTTTCCTCCAGTGTCCAACCTTTTCCCAACAACACACTGGATCGTCAATAGACACCTACATGGTACCATACACATTTGGCCAGGGAGAATACGGTAACAGCCAGAACTGTGAAGGAGGTTTCTTCCTGTTCATACTCAATTCTACTCAAGTTTTCCAGCAGGAGATGCTGAACTATCGATTTCTAAATGTTGTAGTAAATAAATGGTCTTGTATTTACTATGACCATTTATTATTTAGTATATATTCATTAAGCAGGCACTGTATTCCAAAGCGACTTGAATTTCAGATACATGTCATTAGGGAGCAGGTAGGGCTTGGTTCAGGGCATCTTGCTCGCCAGTAATTGGCCCTCGTGACCAGACTTTAACAGCTGATTTAGGCGGTTCTAGGGTACTAGATCTCCCTTATAAAAGATGCCAGCTCCCTTCAGCAGAAGATGACATTTATTTTGTTTTTTGCTTATTTTCTTCATGTAAGACTCTGAAAAACTTCTTGAATCTCTTTTAATTGTATATGTTATTGAAATAAATATCCAGTCTCCAAAGGACTTCGACTGAAGATATTTCTGGGTTTTCCTGTCCTTAACAACCCTTGCTAAAGAAGAAATAGCTAAAAAACAAGCTGTAAACAAGAAATAAGAAAAATACCTCATCTTTACCATAGGGATGAAACTCAATACTGGCTTGTGCACAAAATAGTAACACTACAAAAGGGTTCCAAGGGAGGTAAGGGCTCTTACTCCGACTGTTATAGAACAATGATACCTAGTGAGGTTGGATGAGATCTTGCACAGAGCTGGCTTGGGTCTAGCCTCTAACTCGAGAGAAATCCATCGTAGCAGGGAACAAGAGTTATAGTCCCATCATAGAGAACTCTTGTAGTGCGCGCGTGCGCGCGTGCGCGCGTGCGCGCGTGCGCGCGTGCGTGCGTGCGTGCGTGCGTGCGTGCGTGTGTGCGCGCGCGTGTCCATGTGTGGATTTCTGGAGAAATGTGGATTTCTCTCGAGTGTCCCTGTGTGTCCCTATGTCTGTGACCCAGTGAGGCAGACCTTGCTGAGGCAGCACTTGGCGATGGCCTGCAGCAGCTCATTGGTCCGCTCAGGCTCGTGTCCTGCCACGATGCGCGCCGGCTTGACCGCCAGCGACTCGCCGCTCACCAGCATCACCACGTCTATGGCCTTCTGGAGGAAGGCGATCTTAGAGTCTTTCTCCTGGGATAGAGAGGGGGGAGTAAGAGACAGACAGACAGATGACAAATTGTTACAAAGTGGTGTAAGCAAACTCAAATGTACAAAAATAGGCACCTACGTCCTGCCCACAGCCTTGGGATGGGTCAGGGATGCAGCCCGTGTCCCACCTCTTTTCAACATAAATATCAAGGAACTGAACAGAACACCTGGCATCGGGTTACTAGACACCGAGGTAAAGTACCTATTGTTTACTGATGACTTGGTGCTCATGTCCCCAACAAAGGGAAGGCCTAGACCAGAACCAAGACTTTCTGCAGCGATTCTCCCAGACCTGGGGCCTTGCAGAACTGCATCAAGACCTGTCAAGGTGTTTCTCAAAAGACCCAGCTTCCAGGACCAGCAATGTGAAGCCTTCCCAGGCAAGGCTTGTAGTATGGGACTAGCAGTGTTTCCCCTGCATGCATTCAGCAGTGGCTCAGAGCCACCACTAGATTTCTAGTGACACTTCAATCAGCCATGCAAAAACGTTCATAATAATATTTAATTATAGCCGCCGCTCACAATGCAATTGCTTTTTAAAAAAAAAACGTATTTCAAACACGACCCTACTGCACCCTCCATTGTTCCATTATCGTTATTGTCATTGGAGAAATAATGTGGCAAAATAGTTTTCCATTTAAGGTTTCTAATCAAGAAGGCATGAATGGCTTTGGACTAAATGCAGGAAGCATAAAGAGAAACAGTAACAGGAGTGACTTCATTATAGAAAGTAGCATATTCTATCGAGAACAGAAGCAACAGTATTTTAAAATCCAGATGGTGGGATGGCTACAAATTGCAGCCTGAAAAGTGTATTTGTGCAAATATAAACAGATAATGTGTCTTGAATGTCATTTGTTGTTTTGTCATATTGGTAGGGCTGCTAGATTATGGAAAAGATCATCATCTATCAATCATATACATTCGCACGCACACCACACACACACACACACACACACACACACACACACACACACACACACACACACACACACACACACACACACACACACACACACACACACACACACACACACACACACACACACACACACACACACACACATTATTTTTGCACTTCAATAAACAATGCCTTAATGCAATTTGCAGTGATGGAATGTTGCAGTTCAAGTACAGTTTCACTTGCAATTCCTTTCTAATTTTAAAATTGCACTTTTGATACTTGAGACAGTTTTGTTTACAGCTCAAGTTTAAACTGTCCAATTTACAAGTTTGCACTTAAATCCTGTTGTTTAAGGTGAAGAGGTGTAAGTGTGTGTGGTGTAAGTAGGCTACATTTGTATTTTGTAACACAGTTGAGCCATTTTCATTATTACCCTGCCCTAATACACACACACACTCACATATATATATATATATATATATATATATATATATATATATATATATATATATATATATATATATATATATATATATATATATTCGACTATATCGGAATATCAGACTATACATTGGAAACATATTTTTGATTATATCGCACTCTATGGCAGTGCCGGTCTTGGGAGAGAGAGAGAAAGAGAAGGAGAGAGGAGTATGTTTTTCAGTGTAACTCGACTAGTCTAGAGACCTCCCATCTCCCCAGAAGGATGCCTCGGTTCCACTGTTGTTATGCAAAGCATGGGCTTAACTGACTATGATGTCTTCACGGTCCTTGAATCACTATAGAGATGAGCACTGTGGCTATGTGTACCGCAGTGCTCAACATCACATTGTTACTGTGCTACTCTGCCTCGAATAGCCACCAGTGGTTCCCTTCGTCGGTGCATGCGTGGTGTTGCACCTGTAATTCTGAGCGTAGCCTGCCAAAAGTCACGATGTCGGTTACGTCTGGTGATCTTTATGATGCGAGGGTGATGTGCCGCACTGCTGGAGATAAACGCAAACCTTCTCATCTGCTCCGTGTTTTAATGAGTCTGAACTTGTGACAAGGCGGGCCGTAGTGACGGGTTTGGGAGAGGTGCGTCCAGGCTACACGGTGAAGGCTACGGCGGCGGCCTCTAGGATAGAGACCTACAGCTCAGCTACAGTGGCGTTCCAGAAGAATTCGGACCTCGGCGAGCCCAGAGTTTGTTCACTTGGACTGGGTCCAACCTGGAGCAGCAGGAGGGGTAACCAGACCAGAGGCTTCAGAACGTTTGGAAACAGACAGGTTTAGGACTGCGGGGTTGTTTGGTGGGAACAATTCAGCAGTTTAGTTAAACGTCAAGTCAAAAAGAAAATCTGTGGTAATACTGCAGGGATATCCAAGTTATCCACACTGTAATCTAGTTCCAGCAGTCCTACTATGTTTAAGCAGAACCTATAGGGAGAGACAGCACTGGGCCTGGCCTAGAACCCAAACAGGGCTGAGTTATGCAATGTTTCCTGTTTTTGTTATGGAGACATTCTAACAAAGAGAAAGTAATTTTAAAGTGGCAAGATAGAGATTCTTTTTTATTTCTACAGTGGACAGTCTATAAAATGTTGGTTTAAAGCTTCACAGACACTCTATATCCAGAAATTGATGACAAAAGTATTGTTTGCACGTCCAGTGGGGAGGAGACCTCGGGGAAGACCCAGGACTAGATGGAGAGATTATATCTCAACACTGGCCTGGGAACGCCTCGGGATCCCCCCGTCAGAGCTGGTCAATGTGGCCCGGGAAAGGGAAGTCTGGGGCCCCCTTGCTTGAGCTGCTCCCCCCGCGACCCGACCCCGGATAAGCGGATGAAGATGAGATGAGAGATGAGTATTGTTTGTGTAAAAATATACATCATCAGCGTGGATAAGAATTGTACATAAAAGTTATGTTTACAAATTAAATTGCAATTGTTTTTTATCGCTCATATTTACAATGTTTGTTTTTAAGAAAATAAATTCAAGTCAGAATTGAGAAAACTGAAGCCAGCAGATGCTATGTCCTTGCCAAAGCCATTTTGAACAAAATTAAATACAAAATGGCATTGCATGCACCGGCACCTTGTCCGTCTCTTCTGAGTGAGCTCACCTTGACATTGTCCGACTTCATGTCGTTCTCCACGTACAGACCTTTCATGAAGCCTGTGGTCCGGATCACCTAGAGAGGAATAACAACACTGCTTACTATTTTCCTACAGCATGCAGGCACATGTATCCAAAACGACTTTGTTCAGAGGCAGGTCATTAATAACCAGGAACCTAGTACCTTTTGGCTGAGAGATGTACAGCCCTAACCACCATACTATCCTCACACAACACAACCCAAAACACAGATGAAACGCTCAGTATACCCCCTGCAAGTTGCAATAGTAAAAATGTACCATCGTTTTGATATAAATGGCAGTCAAGAAATGTATCGCCATAGTGAGCACCAAACATTTAAAGACTTTTATTAATTTTTTTGTACAGTAAATACAAAAAAGGTACTCTTTAAGAGAGTGAAATTATGGCGGTAGGAATTACAAAAGAAAATAAGAAGAATGTAACTGAATCTTATCCATTTAAGTCGTTTACGCTAGCCAAGGAGTCGAAGACACCAGTGGCCTTGAAAACCAGCAACTTGTCAACACGCAATGTGCGTGGTGTGAAGTGACGCTGCATTCCCTACAGACTCCGGCACAAGCTATCTTCTGCCCATCAAATATACATGGAGGGAAACACAAGAGGCCAAAGACGGTGGGACAACAGACACCTCATTGGTGTCACCGAAAAGCCAAGCTTATCCTCACACTTGACCCCTGCTATACATAGGGGCAGATTGCGAGCAAGATGGATAGAGCATGAGATTTATTTTTCTTGAATATCAATGTTGACGTTTTATGAGGAAAGAACAATGAACTGAGATAAACCTCAATCATGGGGTGAGGGTCAGCAAATTAATATTAGAATGTCTCAGTAACATAACAGGAAGCATTGTGTATCTCCACAACTTTAGATTTGTGATTTCTGGGCCGGACTATTTGACGTCCCCCCCCAGAAGTTCTGCCTGATAGCATAGGACTACGGAATCCAAGACAACAGGATCGGTAGCTTGGATTTCACTGTATGTGGAATATTACTCCATATTTTCAGTGCGACATTCTCCCACCTGTAATCATCAGGGAGGCTCACTGTGCTGAAACATTCCAATCCAAACTTAAAAGTTCAGCTCTCATAACAGTTTTGCGCCATCGCCCTTCTAACCATCCCTGGAAGAAATTATCCCCACTCTGCATTCCTCGATAATTAAGGGAGTTTCTTTCTTGCCCTTTGGGGGGCTAGGGTTTCATAGATATATGGACTTCTGTAGGGCAAAATATTAATGATTATGGCCCCATTGAGGGCCGTACAAATAAAATGTACTTGACTTGAAAACATCCATGACAAATTCTACGGAGGCGAACATCACTCTGTGTTTTGAAGGAGACAGTTTAGAGGACAGTCTTTAGTTTGGCTCCACATTGTCTCTTATCGTAAAAGCCTGGCAGTTGTTACCACGGCAGCAGAGTCAGTGGGTTGTAGTTGTATTGCTCAGGTCCTATCATCAAGGTGCTCCTTCTAGGCTGTTTTTGGGATAAGCACTATCTGCACTATCTGCTCT
This sequence comes from Gadus morhua, assembly GCF_902167405.1. Taxonomy (NCBI): domain Eukaryota; kingdom Metazoa; phylum Chordata; class Actinopteri; order Gadiformes; family Gadidae; genus Gadus; species Gadus morhua. Next base: position 16,179,797 of record NC_044067.1, on the reverse strand, counting down.
ATAGGTCAAGTCCACTACCAACTCCTTATGTAGCCAATCTGAATGTGAACATCACCAGATCAAAAACATAAGATAATCACAGCTTATTGGGACTACCAACTGTGCTCTTTAGCACAAAATAAAAACATTTAGATTACGATAATTCGTAATTTCATACGAATATAGCATGTGTGAATTAATATGATTCAGGATAATTACATTACATCATAAAACAGCAATATAGTTTTGATACAAGCTTAGATCAGCTATATACAAATATAATAATATTCCTTTTCAATGGGCAGATTATTGTTCAAGACTTTGCGAACCCATTTCGGAGATAAGCTTCTTCACATGATCTCAACGTGACACCCACAAATACTAAGAAAGCTTCTGGCGGACACTTGGTGCTGCTCTTAAATCCTCGTCTTAAATTGTTGTCCTTGCACCTGCCAGAATGGACCCTGAATTGTATAGGGAAGTTAACAAGGGAAGCCATCAACAAATGCCATGGGTTTGATGATGTGTTAAGCCATTGGTGCTAGGACTAAGGGCTAAGTCTCAATTGAATGGTAGTGAGGTACTATGATTTCATTGCAGCCTACTGTTACATATTGTAAAAACTATTGTCCCATTAGAACATTTGAAACGCCAGAATCAAAATCCTTTGTTATTTGGTAGATAGCCTTTGTGATTTTTCTCAGCAACCCTTTTTAATATAACTGCGGCATTTGTTTAATGGAAAAAAAATATTGAATAAAGGATCCGTCAAATACACACACACACACACACACTTTAAACTATAGGGAATGATGATTTAAAAATGTCCCATACATTTTACGTCCAGGCATGTTACATTTAAAATTGAATGGTAGTGAGGTACTATGATTTCATTGTAGCCTACTGTTACATACTGTAAAAACTATTGTCCCATTTAGAACATTTGAAACGCCAGAATCGAAATTCTTTGTTATTTGGTAGATAGCTTTTGTGATTCTTAAGTTCTCAGCAAACCTTTTTAATATAACTGAGGCATTTGTTTAATGGAAAAAAAACATTAAATAAAGGATCCGTCAAATACACAAAGCACTCCAGTGTTGTCATGAGTTCAATCACGGACATAAACCTCACCTCAACCTCCCTGTCAACCAGCTGAAGGTCCCATTTCATGACATTGTGGTCAGCGAAAGGCTTGGAAGATTTGTGAGCATTAAACCAATCGCCTAAATGTCCCCTATCCACAATATAGTGAATTGGGGAAATCTAGATTAGGAGTGTAAACTTTTTCTCTCTGTTGCGTCTAATGAAGCACATGACACACGCAGGTGTGCCCCAGGGCACCGTTTGGGACCCACCTGGTTAGGCTGGTTAAGAAGGTTAAAGGTTAAAATCGTGCCTAGCAACGAGACGACGCTACGATGATGGCCGCTAGCTTACCCGTACCGTCATGCCATCTCAATCACCGGTTAACGAACAGTATATATGACACGACACAGACGATAGATAATCATAGTGTAGCTGCTGCTAGATTTTTTTAATACATGAGCCCACTTAGCTTAACTTACTAGCATGGCACTGCAGGTTAGTTGGCATTAACTCGTTAGCTCGGGGGCCGAGACACGAATAAAGACACCAATAAAGTAAACATAGCGGTCGCTGTTACACAATGGTGCCGTGTTCCAACATTGATTCCGAACTGGATTATGGTTATTATTATTAGCTGGAGCGCTAATGTTAGCCTCACCTCACTGAAGATGTCGTGGAGGTATCGAAACGGCGGCTTGCCAAGCAGTTTGTCGGTCAGAGGAGGCTTTTTGATGACTTTACCCAGCGTGTCCTGGGTCTTCTTCACCACCGCCCCGTTCATGGCAGCAGTATAAGCGGACACACCCGCCGATTGATACTTTATCTAGGCGTTAAAGTTGAGTGAGTGTCTGGGTTTGTTGCTATGCCCTTAGATCCCCACAGTGCATCGTTACCCGAGGGAACGCGCATGCGCGAAGGGTCCGCTGCCAATGGCAACGGCTAACATTCTGAGTGGAGCCACGGAAGGCAGGGGACATACAGACGTAAACATAGACATATACCAATAATATATATATAAAACCTTTTTATAATGACCATCAATTGCTTGATTAAACACACTTAATTGCCCCAACAAATTACGTATGCATACAGTAATTTTCCATCATTTCCATGATGGCAAAGCAAAAAGAAACACATGACAAGCAAAATAATACACAGATTATGGTCAGGCAAGTAGTCATTACACGTTGGCAATAAAGTACATAATGTAATCACCTAATGTCAAGTCAAGTCAATTGACTTATATTAGCCCCAAATCACAGTTACAGGCTTTACAGGCCCAATTATGAACACCCCTAACTCAGAGGGAATTTACCTTGAGAAGGAGTTTGTGTTTGTGTGTGCATGTGTATGTCTCTTTTTTTTAATTGTACCTTTATTTCAGAATCTCTTTTACAAGGGGGTGTTGGCCAAGACAGCAGCATATAGTTCCATATAAAATATAAATTAAAGACAGACAACATAAAATAGTGTGTGTGTGTGTGTGTGTGTGTGTGTGTGTGTGTGTGTGTGTGTGTGTGTGTGTGTGTGTGTGTGTGTGTGTGTGTGTGTGTGTGTGTGTGTGTGTGTGTGTGTGTGCGCGCGCGCAAATGGGTGTGTGCAAATCTGGGTGGGTGTGTTTGTGCGTGTTCTGATGCCTGTTTGGTGAGTTTAGAAAATACATCAAGAACAGGAAGGGCTGATGTTTAATTTTTCACCATTCAAGGTAAGGGACGTTTGTACTTAGCCAATGAAGGATTGCTTTGACTTTTAAATTGCTTTTAATGATGCTGTTTAATTATGTTTTAGTATTTCTAATTATAAGTGATTTTTTTTTACATCTTCATTTCCATAGCACCATCTTTAGTTATTGAGTATCTTTCTTTAAACCTAACTGCCAATATTACAAATCTGATGCAAAAGTTAGAACGGGGAAAACCTATCAATAACTCCATCTTCAAAAAGCTTTTAAGCATGAATTCATTGCTTGTTTTGTGGTTGCTCCCTCAAGTCTGAAAGGATTGTAAATCTGGTTTGGTGACTTGATACAGAAAAGAGCTGCCTTAACTCTTAACGTCACCATTAACAAGTACTTGGACGGTCTCTCTCTCTCTCTCTCTCTCTCTCTCTCTCCACAGAACCTAGACAATGCCGGGCACAGTGTTTTGGACTGCCTTCTCACTGCTCCTGTTTGCCTGTAGCAGTGTGGCATTGAAGGAAAAAACTAAGATAAAGCCACAGAGATTGTCAAGAGGTGGGTCTTTCTGATAGTTTGACAACCAGATGGTATAGATGGTAATATCGTCCACGATGCTATTAATGTTCTCAGAAGCAGCATTCAGATATCTGCACTAATTCTAATTTGGATATGTACTTTATAGCTGTCTAGGCTTACACAGCACAGTTAAAACATGAACTTTTAAGATAATAATGTATTAATCAATAAAAGGAATTTCATGTGTTACAGCAGCAAAAAAGTACAGAGATGCAAATCAAATAATTATCTGAGAGGTATTTGATCAAATGTTCAAATTAGAATGCTTTAAGAAGATTTTGAGAATGGCTAGAGAATGATTTGACAATGTTTTGAGAATGAGTGATTTAAGAAAATAGTGTTTTTCTTCTTCAGGATGGGGAGACCGGATCACCTGGGTGCAGACCTACGAAGAGGGTCTGACTAAGATGAAGGCGAGGTACGTTAAGTATAACTCTGGATCTGTTACAATGGATAAAAGGCTGAATTCCTATGTTCAATGAGCTTGTTTATCTGGTTTGGAAGCCATTCTATTTGGCTACGTGGCAAGAGAGAAAAAAGCCATGCTAATGTTTCTGAGAAATACAATCATAGCATATCAACATTTACAAAATAAACCTAATCTTATTTAATGCTGTGAACAATATAGCATTAGATACTTGTAATCTTTGAAGTATGCCTTGCCAAGCTACACCTTTAGATAATTATTGGTGAACAGGTTAGTCTAGGCCAGCTTCCCACACAGCCTAGCACCCATTGTCACGTTGAAGGTGTTCAGTTGGCTCAGCCTGTGGTTTTGTTTTACAGTAAAAAACCTTTGATGGTCATCCACCATCAAGACGATTGCCCATTTAGTCAAGGTACGTCGTGGAATACAGAAGAACATAGAAATACTTACTAGCATGGAAGCAGGATCCTGATTGTCTTGTACTGACTGTATGAAAAAGGCCAATTTAATCATTTCTGTCTATGGAGGCAATTAAACTGCTGCTGCAGATTAATATAACTGCCTAGGTCCATTAACTGTAGCGTTTTAGGTTTTTCCTGAGGTTCCTGTAGACTATTGCACTAGTTTTGCCTCGGTCAGCAGTGGAACTAAACATCAACCTTTTCTCCACAGCACTGAAGAAAGTCTTTCTTGCTGATAAATCAGTTCAAAAAATGGCGAAAGAAGATTTTATTATGCTCAATTTGGTGGTAAGCATTCATACATATGTGGTACAGTGTGTGTGTGTGTGTGTGTGCGTGTGTGTGTGTGTGATTAACACGATTAGTTAACATAAGGCCGATATACATAGAAGCTGAACTGTTTGTTTTGTAGGCCTACCGTGTCTTTGACAAAGACCTATGAGTAATGAAGTGGTGAATGTAGCAGAGGAGGATTGCCCAGCTCAGAAAGCAAACGTACTAACCATGCATTTTTCCACCCATTCATTTGTGAAATCAGACACCTTACTTGTAGTCCATGGGTGGCGCAAATACATGGTTAGTTTACACTGGCTGAAGTTGGGTTTCCTCCTCTGATTGTAAGCAATACTCACTTTGGTACTAAATCATGTGTAACTCCTCCTAAAGCACGAGACCGCAGACCCCAACCTGGCGCCGGACGGCCATTATGTTCCCAGAATCCTCTTTGTTGGTAATAATGGCCGCCTCCAATTCCCGTTTGGGATCAGTTCTCTGGTCGCACACAGACTTGTTCATATCCCATCTGCCCTTATAACTGATATGTTTATCAGTTATAAGGGCAAGAATTGATCCTTTACAGCTTTTTAGCATTGGGCTTTTATTAGCTTATAATATTTAGATGTTATTATTTAGTCCCAACATTTCCAGCCTTATTTGCCTTTGTTGGTCAGCTGTAAACATGAATAGTTGGTCCTGGCTAACAGTAGCAATTATATATTTGAACCTACTTTAAGAATGTGGAAGAGTGGTGCGTAGTATTCATATGAGTAACACTAAGAAGCCTACTGGTTAGTACAAAGTCATGTTGATAATTATAGCATGATCATTGGCTACTCATTATTCAATCAGTGTTATGACATGACTTGATCATTACATCGAAGGGTATAACATCAGTTATATATGCAACATTTAAAAGCCAAGTAATCTCATCATCTGCTCATCTGTTTCATTATTTCCCATCTCTGAACATTCTCCTCATCTCCTCTCGACACAACACGTAACACTTTGAAATCCCTTGTGCTCTCTCTCCCCCCCTCCCCCCCTGTACCGGGCAGACCCGTCTATGAGTGTGAGAGCGGACCTCACGGGACGGTACTCTAACCGATACTTCACCTACGAGCCTGCGGACATCTCTGTCTGTGAGTGATTCTCCCATCCAATCCTGTATTATTAAGGTTCATTTCCTACTACTGTTTTTGTATATGCTTCATAGTTCTGTTTTTACAAATGATTTTCAAAGTGGTTGACATACAGAGGGGAAAACAAGATTGTGAACCAGTGAGACTGAGCCAGGAATATATACATACATAAAATGCATGCCCTCACCACACTCGCTGCGTATGTGAGAACATATGCAGGCCCTCATACATACAGGCATGCACATATCTGAAAAGGTGCTGCTGCATTTGCTATGTCATGAATTCTAGGTGCCCCGAGTGGTTATCCAAAGAAAAACCTTACCTATCAAAAGAATGACAGAACTACTGCGCGCGCGCGTGCACGCGTGCGTGCGTGCGTGTGTGTGTGTGGGTGTGTACTAGTACTTATACTGCTACTACTGCTTCAGCCTTGATACTAGCAACACCTTTCCTTAATGCTGATTGTATAAAAGATGTCGAGCACTCTGCCCTTGTGTCTGATGAACGCTGACATTTGACACCTTACACATTTGGTTGCATTTTACCCATGTTTCCAATCCCCTGATGAAAAATCAGTTGATTGAGCCCCTCTGTTTTGAGCGGTTAAGGTGAGCATTAGCATTTGGTCGGGCGAAGGTGAAGCCGTACTCTTATCGCCGAAACTCATTAACGCTGTAATCGGAGGCTGAAGAACTCAACTTAACCTTTATCAGTCCAACATAAATATACAGTCGACACTCTGAGGAATACTGGGCAGGGTGGTTTAGTGGTTAGGGCTTTTCGATTCTGGGTTCAATCTCCAATGTCTGCAGCCTACCTGGGCACCCTTTAGCAAACCCCTACCTGCTGGCCTGTACCTTAAAAGAAAGGGGGGAAATCATTGACTGCCCCAGATAAAAGTGGCAAATGTCCTCATAAAATTGAAGTAAACTGTAGATATAAATGGGAAACATTTGATGCATGGATTGAACAAATATACATTTACAATGGGAGATGATTATTCCCTAACATTTTCATTAAGCATGTTGTTTTGATGAGGACTTGTATATAGACCTCTTGGTATGGTGCATATTGTGTTGTGTTGAAAAGTAGGCTGAGTTCATCAGAAGTTATCTTCATCTGTGTGTGACTCTAATCCTCATCTTCTTCTGATTTGAATGTTTTCAGTGGTGAAGAACATGAGGAAAGCCAAGATTCTGCTGCGGGATGAACTTTGACTTGCTGACTGGGTTCCACCGTTAATACGTTGATTGTAAATGAACAATTAACTGATCAGATGAGCTGATCAACTACTGAAGGTCAACAAATCACCCTAAAAATGATGAATGTCAGAAAGTCATCGATGTGAAACAGTTTTCAAACACATTCTATTTGAAATTATATGTGCTTTCAATTAACAACATGAATAAATATATGAATAGACTTACAATAAATAATAAAATATTGTTAGTTTCATATTGTTTCATGCATTAGAAGAACAGAAACAAAATAATAATAATTTAAAAGTCAAATTAAGCTGAAATCTTTTTAAAATCTTCTAAAATTCAGCGATCATTGAATATGTTTAATCTACAAATACTATTTATGATTATCTTATGCTTTTTCTACAGGCAGTGACAATATTATACCACTAGGTGGCAGTATACTAAAGATAACCAATGCCATAGATAGATAACTAACTCAACTACCCTACGCTGTGTGAGAGAGCGAGTCAGCGTTATCATTTCATATATAATCAGGTTGTGCAACCTCAAATACGGAAAAAAGGTTCCAACTAATACCTTTAAAAAACTTTTTTAATGCATTATTCATAAATTTGTGTTGTGGAAGTCAGTCTTTTTTTGCATTAGATAATTTCCCCTTTGTAGGTTAGTCAATGAAAAATTAATTATTCACCTCGCCTTGTTCCTTCTCTTTGTCCTATCTGCTTCCTCTTCCCTATCGTTCGATTTTGTGCTCCGACCGGTTTGAGTACCAGGCACATTTCTTCTACACTCCTTGAGTATTCAGCCGCACCTCTGTTGTTCTTCCTCCCCCGCCTTCTCCTCTTCCTCCTCATAGAGCGTAGTTCTCAGTCTAATAATGGGCAGGGATGAGATACATTTCAAGTGACTCACTTAAATATATATTTTGATTGAGGTCTACTTTGATGTTGTTTCAAACTCCCTTGTCCTGGTCTGTTTAGGGAAGCAGCCCTTGTCCATAGCCTCACATTCATATAGAAACATTCTAAAAGTGGTTTGAATGAAATGCCTTATGGTAAGAGAGAAAATATAAATAATTAATAATAATAAGGGTGAGACAGTGTACTCCCCATGCTTGCACAATCCAAACAGGGAATTTGAATAATAATTTCAAGAAAAAGCCCAAAAGAAAAAGAGAAGATATTAATAATAAAAAAGGAGAGATTCTAGCTGTAATGTATTCACTTTAGGCTATGAAGTACATCGAACAATGCACAGAGTGAAGCAGACACTCTAGTCTTGTTGTCTCACTGACACACACCAAAGACCCGAGAGTGGATATACAGTACATGAATAAATAGGAATGCCTTCCTTTGCATACACAGAAAACAGAACAATGTGCAAAACAATTACCATAATGTCAAGGATCCCTCCCAAACCTTTCATAATTACTTCATCTTTCAAACCGGGCCAGAGTGAAAAATTGCCAAATTTTGAATCTGCTGACACTGAAGCGGTAACCTTCACTAGAAGCTAACTCCAGGGGAAGTTTCCCAGCCAGACAATAGAGTCTCTGAAGGCCGGCCAACAGCTACATTACAAATTAAGTTAGACCCATATTCATCTGAACGACAGGGGGTGTGTGTGTGTGTGATTTTCTTTGTGAAGGTAAATGTGGGTCTGTTTCAATGTTTTCGTGGGTTTTTATGTGTGTGTGTGTGTGTGTGTGTGTGTGTGTGTGTGTGTGTGTGTGTGTGTGTGTGTGTGTGTGTGTGTGTGTGTGTGTGTGTGTTCTAATTTAGGGGTTAGTGCATGGAGATGGGTTCCTCAGAACTCCCTTTTCGGGATGACAAAACAATCAATCATTCCAATACTAGACTCTTGATCAAGTTGAACACTAATTTCTTTCATAGCACACTTGTAATTCACTCAACTGATGATCACAATTATTGCGTTGTTCCTCTTCCAGAATTTTTTATATTATTATAACCAATTCATGAAACATACTTTTTGGTGGTTTGTTGTGGTTCTTAATACTAAGAAAAAATTCCACAACACATTAAGAATTACACATGACTCACTTTAACACACACACACACACACACACACACACAGGAACACATACACACTTGACTTTGAGCGGGGCTGTGACAAGGGCACAAGGCCATTAGTGGTGGGGACAGTTTAGATATTCAAATAGAGGAGCTGGCTGCCAAACAGGACCTTAATGAAGAGCTGGCCACGTAATACGCCATAAATCTCTCTCCCCTCAAAATGTGCCTTATCTCTCTCTCCTTCTATTTCTCCAAGCCTCTCGTCTCTCTTGGAATTTTATTAGCCTCTACCTTCCACTGTCTTTATTGAAGACCAACACACACACACACACACACACACACACACACACACACACACACACACACACACACACACACACACACACACACACACACACACACACACACACACACACACACACACACACAAACAATCCTGAAATTAAAGGTGCAGTTTGTAGAATTTGATCACTTATTCACTGGGCAGAAATGGAATATAATATTCGTAAGGATCTTTTTATTAGTGTATAATCCCATTGGAAGGATTGTGTTTTGGTCACCTAAGAATGAGCCCTTTATAGCGACATGGGGAGCAGGTCCCTGTCCCCGGAGCCCGCCATATTGCACCGCCTTGGTTCTGCAGTAGCCCAGAACCTACAAATGGTTGTAGAGAGGAGACACGGTGAGACTAGATTACTGTGTTTGTATGCACACATTAATGCACACCATGCACACCAAACAAACGGTTTGCCAGTTTTAAAGCAGGTGACCAGGGCGCGGTAAATTCCCGATACAACCAGATACTACCGGTCTACGAGAGGTCGGATCGGATCAGTTTTAGGGTCAGTTTTTATGGCCCTGTTGTAAATTAATGTGTGAATGGCTCCATCAATGAATGGATGGATGGTTATCCCCAATTTTTTTTCCATGGAAATGATTTTTGGGAATTGTAGAACTTGTCAACCCTGAACTTTTGACTGCGTGAAGAACAATAACTAATGATCATTAATTGTAGGCAATAATTAATGAAATAAAACCCATTGTAGTGGTGCCAAGGTACCCTCTTGACCAATGAGGTAGGCGGTGTGGTGGTGGGATGGTGGGATTGGCTAACATACATCAAGTCCACTGAGCAGAAAATTGAAATGGAAATATGGTCCTTGAATCCCTGGTTTACCCATCTGTAACCCCGCTTCTCTCCCTCCCCCCCACCAGCTCCTAATGTCCTGTCATCTCTGTCAGGGACACTTCTTGCCTCACACACACATGAGCGAGACATGCAAAAACAGACACATAAACAAATACATGCACATTGATGTACACAGACACAGGTTTTTAAATGTTTAACATTTTAAACCTGCTTTGGATGTTGTGCTGTTGGTTGAAAAAATGGCACCAGTTGAGGACGGTCCTCTCCTTGTTGCAAAAGGATCGTAGAATTTTCAATGAGCAATAGTTTTCTGTGACGACCTAAACATTGTGAGTTGCATTGTATTGAGTGGAAACCATCCTACTATTTTATTTACTGTCTATTATCATCTCCTACGTTCGGCAGCAAGGATATTTATAAGGTTAAGAGCTGCAGAAATTACGCCTAAAAAATATTCCATAAGGTTTTGTAACATTAAGGGGAAAGTAAACTCCCATATTAGCAAGTGTAAAGGCTTTGGAAAATACAGAAACATTGGGCTCCATAGGAGCAAGGGCCTGGTCTAAACCCACGTCCCACTCTTTATGAGTTAGTGTACACAGCCAATAGAACACCTTTCTGGAAATGCTTTTAAACCAGAAGTAGCAGACTTCTTCACTTTCCTATATAGATATACAACTTAAGAACATGAATCTACGGTGCAAGGTAACAAATGTTGATGTTGAGTGTGATTATTAATATCAAGCATATTGTGTGTGGCAGTATCTTCAACAAAGATTGTAAGGTTTAATTTAGATGATGGGTAGATTTAAGGTTGGTTAAAAGCAAGAAATGCGGGTTAGTCGTTGTTGCCAATCATAAATAAAATTAAATCATACAAATATTTCAAATGGAAGAAATTCTACAAGATGGTGTTTAGATAAAACCCACATACCAGAAGTATTGGCTTATCTACTTATTTAGGCCATGGAGTACTGGGAGAAGAAAGATAAGGTTGTATATATGATTTGCTATTGATCGTCCGACCACTATTCAATTCTTGGCCTCGGAAACACACATTCAGTATTTTCTCCTACAGTTGAGTGGTCTTTTCTTTAAAATGCATACGTCGTTAGTGCTACTTTAGTAAGGTTAGGATCACCTCCAATCATCTTCCCTAGCATTCCTTCCCTTACCATAGTTATCCATAAAGGAATAATTAACTCTCAAAGTAGGCTACAGTTCTATAAATATTGTGGTTGGGAAGAGTGGTGCAACCTGGGATTTGTTATTGTTTTAGAATGTGAATTATTCCTTTAAAACCCGAAACCTAACCAAACAGCTTCTTCTCAATTCATGTAGAAATAACAGCCAGAGACGCACAGAGGAGAACACAACAAGAAAGCTTTGAGTCAGATGGAAAAAGAACCTCAACCGTGTGCAAAAGTAAACTAGGATCTCTTTTATTTATTTTTTCTTCATTTTGTTATAGATCTATTTTCATCTGTTTCCGTTTGTCGTATTTCTACAGAAGTCCTTTAGGAGTTCCTAATCATGCGAGGTGCAGCTTCAGTGTGGATAGGGCATGCAAGGAGGCTGGGGCGACCGAGGTAGACACACACCTGGCGCCAAGATGGAGAGAGAGAGAGAGGGAGAGAGAGAAGACAGAGAGGTGAGAGAGCAAGAGCGAGAGAGAAAGAGAAACACAGACAGAGAGAGACAGAGAGAGAGAGAGAGCCAGAGAGAAAGAGACGACAGACTCAGAGACAGAGACAGAGACAGAGAGAGCTATTTGGGGCAAGGATGGAGTTCCCAACGTACAAGAGCGACCTCCCCCCCCCCCAACCCTTTTCGTCAGTCAGACGGTGATTCCCTTCCCACCACAGTTGCAACCAGGGTGGGGGGGGGGGGGGGTGGGGGGGGACTAGCCCTCTTTGTGGACGAAGAGGAGAAAGTGAGAGAGGAGGATGGGGGGAGGGGGAGCAGTTAAATTCTTGCTATAATAGTCACCATCCAATCCGCAGCACGGGGGATGGTTTACATCATGACATCATCAGTTGACATCTTTAGTGCAGTCCAAAAAAAAAAGGAAAAGAAAAAGGAAGAAGATAAATACAAGTAGAAGCAGGCAGTCTTTACGAACAAAAAAACGTCTCAACACTGAGACGGGAGACGGAGACAGGAAATTTATCTAGAAATCTATTGGGACAGAGACAGAAGACTAGAAGTATATAGTAGAGAGAGTACATCAGAAAAGAGCAGGAACCGAGAAGCGGGGGGGGGGGGAGGACCGTTTCCTGTTCCTGGTGGGAAGGAGTTCGCAGGGACACCAGGGGTCGTAGGGTGGGGGGAGGGGCAGGGGGTATTGCTTCTGATGGGGGTCATCACTCTGCCTGGTAAGAGAGAGCTTGGTCCCACAGATTTCAGGGATGTGATCCAAATCAAACAAGGGTTGTTTTTTTTTCTCTCTTCTACTGATCTTCTCAGGTGATGTCTTGTGTTGGTTTGCTTGGTTCCCGGGGCAGAGGAACTACTTCCTTGGACTCCGGGGCTATACTCTCTCTGTGTGCATGTCACTTCCTAGCGAAACTAAACTACAATCTCCAGCTAGTACCAAACTCACAGGGCATCGCAGACACATTTACAATGCATCACAGTTAAAACATCATATGGTAATATATCTATGTAGATATATCCATATATCTATATAGATATATCCATATCTATATATCTATATAGATAGATATATACACACACATATATATTCATATTAATATCTATGTGTGTATATATATATATATATTAAAAAAAAGTGTGACATAACATATGCCACGACCCAGTCACCTCATTGTTTCCGTGAGTGCATATAATGTAGGCTTGGGTGGCCCAGCCAGAATGCTACCTGGAGCTTGGGTCAGCCCAGTGGAGCCATTGCATTTCACATTAAATCCCTTCAACAGATCGGGAAAGAAATAAAATCACCACTCACTGTCCCAGCAGTTTGACAGTAAAGAGTGCAGGTATGGATAGATTTTTTTTTTTTACGTTTTTTCTTTTTCTTTACATGATTAGAGCAAATGGTTTTACAAAGGTCAGAGCTTGTTTGTGGTTTTTGGCTATATACATGACATTTAGGTGTAGATGTATCTTTACAATTTGTACACCTAGCAACTGACAGGTACAGGTGTTTCCAGATGTTTTCTGAAGGTATCCTGAATACGAGGGTTCCCTTGTTCTTTCCGTTTTTTTTTTTTCTTTGTACAAATCATTCAGGTACAGTACATTGTTCATTAGATCCCTCCAAAAAAAACTAAAATAATGCCAACAAATCTGGATTAAAAAGAGATTTGGAGAAGAAAAACAAAGTCAAGTATGGCAGGGAAACGCACACAGGGTAGCATCTTTGGTGAGGATTCCACAACCTTTGCTCACAGAACCAAAACACAAAGAGAGAGGAACGCTTGGCTCGCGCGACCAACGCCATCGGCTGGCGATGCTCTTTCACTTGCTGTAACGTTCAGGAGGTCAAAGTTCAGGAGTTGATATTGCAGCAACAATGGGGAGAGAGGACGAGAGACGGTGAGATGACAAAGATGGTGCTCCAACGGTCTTTCATCGTTACTGGCCGTGTAACTGATTTGACATTGAGGCGTCTTCCAGGGCAAACCTCACTCTCGACGCCCTTAGAACGTCAACCCTGTTGACGTTCTTGCCATCTTTTGGTTTAGCGGTCGGAGCGTTTGCTTCCCGAACCCCTTCTGGCATAGAACCCATGTTAGTGTACAAACTCTGCAGAATGAGCTGAACAGGAAGTCCTCTTCCCTCTGATGATACGCTGCACTGCAGTTTAAATAGAGTTTAGATGTACAGGGAGGAAGAGCTACAATCGCTATCTGGAGGAAGGGAGGGAGGGACGGCGGGCAATGTAAATGGGAGAGGAATACGCCCCCTTCCAGGGGGGAGAATGTGTCTATAGATCAGCGTTTCTTAAACTATGGGTCAGGACCCAAAATGGGTCGAGATGCAGTTGGAGTTGTGGGCGGTGCCTGACAACGCACAGAACACGCAGAAAACGCCAGGATTGTACTGCTTTCGTTTAAGAAAAGGATTGCCAATTCTGATGTTTTCAGCATTTTCTGAGTGTGCGGGGGCTGGGTCCAACAGACTCAAAGAAATGGTATTTTGGGTCCTGAAATGAAAAGGTTTAAGAACCCCTGCTATAGAGGGAGTTGGAGGCCTAGCCATCTCCATCTCCTGGTCTGAGTGAAAAGGTGGCATGGTGGACACACTGTGGATCCCTCAAGGGGTTCTAGGGTTCCTGGTGTCTGCTCTAACAACCCTAGCTGCAGCGCTGTTCCCATTTGTTCCAAATTAGAGAACCACCTTATCACCTAATCCTCATCTACTCAAACACAACCCAGTTTAATAACCAAAACTCCCCCGAAATCAAACAAAATCATTCAAACTCAAATGCACACAGAAACATCTAGAAAAGGGAGCAAGGAGAGAGAGAGAAAGTTTCAAAGCTGCCTGTGGAGTAGCAAGATGCTGGCATTCATTTACAACGTTCCATCTCAAGACTTTTCTCCAAGTTCAGTTCCCATGCAAAGCCCTGGCGTGCAGCCCCTCCACACACACACCACCCACCTACAGCCCACTGACCCCACCCCAACCATAGGCCACAACTGGGAGAGGGGGGCAGTAGGGGGTTGTTAGGAAGGGAGGGGTGTCATCAGCCTCTCACCAGTAGCTCACCATGGTTCATGTTTTCATAAAAATGAAATGACAATGGCCTAAAAGACGTTTAAAAGACACATATACAAGAATGAGGGGAATATTGGGAATCAAATGGTGAGGAATGAATGAATCATTGATAGAAATGATTAAAAATAATTCATTATCATCAATTCATTGCTAAAAATATATAATTCTTAGTTATTCATACAAATAATAATTTATAGTAATTAATATAAACTATAATTCATAGTAATTAATACAAAATATAATTCATACCAATTATAATAGGAATATAATAATTAAAATAATTGAGGGCCACAACTCTTAGGATCAGGTCTTTCTTTTTAATAAAGGCTCTAAGAAAAAAACACAACTAAAACACGTTTTATAGTATTTAACTTTTTCTACTAGATTTACATCCTTCAGAAGTACGCATCATTTTTAAATTAAAAGTAAAATGAAAAAATAAAAGGTACTTAATAAATCTGCCTGTTTTTGTCTCGGTAAAAACTACATTTCGCACTCAATAGACATAATGTCTTTACTTAAAAAAACTAAAAAAACAAGGAGTGATGAATGCAATAAGGAAATATCTCATAAAAACGTCATAAAAAAAACTCAATATTTTTTAAATTCCAGTTTTAAGTCGATTTATAGCTATAATCTTTAAAACAACAAAACAACAATGATAAAAAAAAACAGCATGACGTTTGAGGATGTTCTATGAGGAATGAGAACGAGATGAGGTTGGGGGAGGGGGTATCGTTGTTGAAAACACGCATACACACACATATTTACAATGTGTATGAAGTCCACATCCACACACACGCACCCCATCTCCCCACGCACACAAAAACACACACACACACACACACACACACACACACACACAGGTCAGGTCGATGGGAAGGGGGTGGGGGGGGTCGCATTCAGGCCTGGGTAAGAGGTGTGGGTTTGTGGTGGTGGGTTGAGCGTGTATTCATGTGTGTTTGTGTGTGTGTGTGAAGGACAAGTTTGTGAGTTCCAGAAGGGGCGGGGTTCAGATCCTCTCCCCTGGTCCCCCTGCTCCCCAACGCCCAGGGGACTCAGGAGGTAAGGGTGAACTGGTCCTGTTCGATGGGCTTCTTTACCCAGGCCCCCAGGCCGGCCTTGTGGAAGGCCTTGATCAGAGCCTGCTTGGCGTCGTGGTACTCAGACGCAGCCTGCTTGGCCTCGTGGTACGAGCCCGGCTTGGACACCTTGATCCTCAACGTGGAGGACAGCTGTGGGGGGGAGGGGCAGAGAAAGAGGGGGTGAGGGGGGAGGAGGTGGAGCGGGTGAGGAGAGAGGGGGTGATGGGGGGGAGGAGGGTGGAGGGGGAGAGAGAGAAGGAGGGGAGAGAATTAGAGGGGGAGATGGGGGGAGGAGGGGAGAGAGAGAGAGAGGGGGGGTGAGGAGTGGGGAGGAGACAGGGTGAGGGAGAAAAGAGAAGGGGAGAGAGAGGTCGGGAGATGGAGGAAAGGAGAGGGAAAGGATACAGAGGGCGAGAAGAGAGGGAAAGAGAAGACAAAAAACAGGCGGTCAGAGTTAATAACGGAGGAGTTGTTGAATGACAGAAAAGTTGGCCTCAAACCGAGCACTGTCTCTCCAATGTCCCTCCCTCTCACTTTCTGTCAATCTGTCTTACAATTGATCCCCTTCTCAATCGTTCTGTCCGTCTCTCCCACTCTGGCCTCCTCTCAATCTGGCATTCTGTCTCCTTCTTTTCTTTAGGGTTGTAAATATTAATATAGATCTATTCTACAGTGGAACTTGGGAGTTGGAAACTTTTTGCTTCCTAAATCACATATTGCATTCTTTCTTTCAAGGATTTTACAACCGGTCAACAATGTCTTACAGAAGAAAACAACAAATTTAAACTTAGTTGAAAATTGTTTCAATCCCTAAATCTACTTAATTAAACTCAACTTTTCACACTTGATGACAATGAAATGTGTACACAAAATATGCAAATAGAGAGATAAATAGATCCTTCTAGAAGCTTTCATCTTCCCACGTTTTGGCAATAAAACGGAAAATGTAAGATCTCCATAATCAGTGCAATAAAAAAGATTCAAAGGTTTGAGTTTTGTGTACGAGTGTGTGTGTTGCATGTGTGTGTATGTATCCATTGAGGGACACAGCTGTAGGTTAAAGCAGGTTAAAAATAAAGAAAGATAAAGACATACAGGTACACTCTCCTAGTCAAAAAGGTACCGGGTTCAATCCTCAATGTTTGCAGCCTACATTTAAGCGTCTTAAAACAAGACAACCTTATCCCTGCCTGCATATTATTGGCCTTGCATCGGTATTCACTTTAAACGGCTTCTGATACAAAGCTTAAAGTCTTCAATATGTAATCCCTATGCTAAATCCTGCTGAGGTCCGGGTCCGATGCAGGGACGGAGACGGGACAGGGACGGGATGGGACGGAACGGGGGCGGAGAGGGTTCTGGGTTGTTACCTTGGTATGCAGGCGCACCCAGCGGCTGTAGAGGGCGTGTTTGCAGAGGCGGGAGGCGCGGCCCACGTCGTCCTTCCCCGTGGTGGCGTTGATGACCTCCAGGGCCTGGTCGCCCACCGCCCAGTTCACGCTGAAGTTGGGGGCCTTGCCCGGCTGGCGCGCCTCCGCATTGCTGATGCCTGGGGGAGGGAGGGAGCGGTCAGAGAGTGGTCAGACACACCGGAGGTCCGACAACAGTCTGAAGACGGTTGACAAATAGTGCGGTAAGAAGGTCAGAGCACAGTAAGAGAACAGTTAGAGCACAAGTCAGGGAAGGTAACAGATGGAAGAAAGTCAGAGAAGAGTTTGAGAACAAGTGTGAGGGAAGAGAACAGTTAGTAAACAGCAAGTAAACAGAACAGTTGGAGAAAAGTCTGGTACGGTAGAGAACAGTCACAGAACCATGCGATTAACAGTGGGCGCAACAGTCAGAGAACCTTTAGAACAGTCCAAGTAACAGTAACAGTCAAAGTAACAGTCAGAGTAACTTTCAGAGTAAATCCAGCATCCATCCCACTCTTTCAGCCCTCATAATAGGCAGCGAGACTCAGGTTCATCTGTCTACCGTTCAGGCAGAAGACGATGTCATCTGGAACAAATGTTGCGCATGATTTAGTCTTTTCTCCTTTCCCTCATTTTAGTAAAGAGATGGTGCGGGAAAGAAGGAGGGAGAGAGCGAGTGTGTGTGTGTGTGTTTGTGCGCACGTACACATACATACGCATGTATGTGTACGTGCACACTCAACGAGACAGAGGCGGGCATGCATGTGAGTGCGTGCTCCAGTCCTCTGCCTCCATTAGCCGGGGAGGTGACAGATGATGATGAGGAGGAGGAGGAGGACGAGGAGGAGGAGGAGGAGGAGAGGATGGAGCGCTATGCCAGCGCCCTTCGCCACTGAAACCCTCTAAAGCGGAAAAGGTTAACGACCTCCCCCGCCATTATCCCCGAACAACCCACAGATCCACAGGCCACGCGGGAAGGACGCCCAGCCCTCCCACTCTCTTATGCCCCCCCCCCCATCCCCATCCCCCTAGTCCTTGGGAGGTTCAACTCTGGTTCATTCTGATGGAGTCCACTGGCTCGTCGCCTTAAGACCAGGACTAGAGTGGGGGCTCACCTGGCCTCCATTTGTAGATGGTCAATCATGTAGTGTTTAATTCATGTGAACACACATATTATATTAATAACTCGTACATATTTAAGAATTTAGCAATGAATTATTAATAAGGTATTCACAATCCATATTGCATTGTATATAATCTTTGCCGCTTTTTTTATGATTCTTCTTCACATTATCTTATATAATTGTCTTACTATTTTATATTTTCACATAGGTGTTCTTTAACTTTCCAATTAACATAAGCTGACAGCCTTTGATGTATGACATAGTAAGTCATCAAGTCTTGTCTCCTGTATCTACAAGGCCATTTACACAACGCTTTGCAAATGTTGACTATTCGCATAAACCAACATGTTGAACCACATCTCAGACCCAGTATGTAAATGTCACCGCTAATCAATGAGTTCAACCGTGGACCACTAGCGGTCTCCTATGGCAAAGGTTACGCTCTGGAGAGAGTACTGACCATCTAACGGCCATTTACCATTCACTGTGGAACATTTAGAAAGAGAAAATAATTCCACAACGAAAAAGGTAAAAGGCCTAATTTGGAGTCAAAAAAACAAACTAAATGGATTTAAAAATAATAATGCAAATGTATAATAATCAGAGTATATAATCTGAAGTATTATTATTTTTTCAAATCTGCTAAAATTAACCTCTGTTAGTGTCTGGATGTCTGATTAAAATTCCCTTGCACCTGGCTCTCAAGTTATCTAATCTATTCTGGTAGCCACTGTAAACCAGTCATGCATTGTGGCTAATACCTGACATAACCTTATCTCCTTCCCTAATCTAACTCCCAACCTAATCTTTACCACAAACAACTCTAATATAACCTCAATTTATTTTATAAAACACACACAAACACACACACACACACACACACACACACACACACATACATACATATATCAAAGCTAATACGACTACTGTACAGTAGAGAAGGATCGTAGGACTCTAAAGTAGGAGCAGTAACGCTTTTCATCCAGTCCACTCTCCCCTTATCCAATCTCATCACATCAGGTCCTCTGTGCTCTGTGCGGTCTGAGCAAAGAAGGGGGACTGGCCAGGCTGAACCAGGACTCGACTCCCAAGGAAACACTGACAACAGCAGATACTGAGCCTGGGACACTGACCGCTGAGCAGGGGTCTGTTGAGGCTGAACTGGGTGGGCAGCTCCTCGATCTCCGAGATGCGCTGGTACATGGCCCGGGACAGGTGGTCGGCGTGGTACAGGCTGCCCAGGATGATGCTGGAGAAGTAGATGGGCTCCGAGAAGTAGCTCATGAGGGAGCCCTGCACCCCCACCACGTTCCACCTGGCCGGGGGAGATAAGAGAGGAGGGGTGTTACAACGAGGCGGTCCGGACTCTGCTCGTGTGTGCTCCCCTCCGCGGTGGGACACCTCAGACACCCACCCCCCCTCCACACTCCCTGCACCGTCCCGCTCCACTGGGGGGGGGGGGGAGGAGGAGGCTGTCGACTCGGGTTATCGTTCAGTTCACTTTTTTCAATGCAATGATAAACCTGGTCGTTGCACGTTTTTATTTTCACAGGTTCCAAAGTATGAATGAGTGAAATGAAAGCGTGAATAAGTCAAATACAATCGACTGACACAGTTCCGCCTGTTAAAGGGGCCGTCTGTCCTACTAGACGAACCAGCCTTTGCGGATGTTTGTTCGCGTTGCCTTTAGCGGCTAGAAGGTACGTACGTACGGAGCGACACAAGCTATTTCAATATATCATTACACACACACATACACACACGTGTACACTGGGATGCATCCAATTTCATTCTCTCCGGCATTCCAGTGTATTTCCAGGCCGTGTCATTAAGCATCTCTCCTCCCAGTCTCCAACCCATTGACACGCTCTGTGGAGCATCACCTGCCTGGGCCCGGGTGGAGCCCCACCGGCCTCGCACACGCACACACACACACACACACACACACACACACACACACACAGAACGAGAGAGAAGGAGAAGGAGAAATACAGACAGACAGATAGAGAGGAGCAAGGAGAAAGAAGGAGAGGAAGAGGGAGAGGGAGAGGGAGAGAGAGAGAGAGAGAGAGAGAGAGAGAGAGAGAGAGAGAGAGAGAGAGAGAGAGAGAGAGAGAGGGGGGGGGGAAAGAAAGGGGGGTTGCAAGAGAGAGTGAAAGAAAGAAAGACGGGGGAGAGGGAGAGAAAAACACAAAGTAAAAAAAGAAGGAATGAGACAGGGAGAAAGAGAGAGCATAGGGAGAGATAGGGGAGTTTGAAAGAGATACTGACTGAGTGCAGGTGAGAGGCTGAGGGCCAGGGAGTTACAGAGAGAGAGAGAGGAGAGTGGGAGAGTTGGAAAGGCAGCACTAAAAGACCATTACTGAGCAACAGAAATAAGACAGTGACAAACATCACTGATGAGGAGCTCGGTGCTGTCAGGCTCCAGGCTGTGCTGTCTGTCGGTGGGTCTATTTGTTTGTGTGTCTGTTTGTGTGCTTAAGAGTGTGTATGTGCCAGTGTGTATGTGTAAGAGTGTTTGTGTGTTTGTGTGTGTGTGTGTGTGTGTGTGTGTGTGTGTGTGTGTGTGTGTGTGTGTGTGTCTTTGTGTGTGTAAGAGTGTGTTTGTGCCCATGTGTGTATGTAAGAGTGTGTTTGTGCCCGTGTGTGTAAGAGTTTGTTTGCGCCTGTGTAAGAGTGGTTTTGAACCTGTGAGTGAATAAGTGTGTTTGAACCTGTGTTTGTAAGAGTGTGTATGTGCCATGTGTGTGTAAGAGTGTGTTTTGAACCTGTGTGTGTAAGAGTGTGTTTGTGCCTGCGTGTGTTATAGTGTGTTTGTGCCTGCGTGTGTTATAGTGTGTTTGTGCCTGTGTGTGTAAGAGTGTGTTTGTGCCTGCGTGTGTTATAGTGTGTTTGTGCCTGCATGTGTTATAGTGTGTTTGTGCCTGTGTGTGCAAGAGTGTGTTTGTGCCTGTGTGTGTAAGAGTGTGTTTGTGCCTGCGTGTGTTATAGTGTGTTTGTGCCTGTGTGTGTAAGAGTGTGTTTGTGCCTGCGTGTGTTATAGTGTGTTTGTGCCTGCGTGTGTTATAGTGTGTTTGTGCCTGTGTGTGTAAGAGTGTGTGAAATTGTTAAATTAATAACATAGAGGTTGCGTAGATAGTGGAAATGAGGCCCTGTAGACCTGGGGCAAACTGAAGCATCCAATAATAATATTCCATACGCACCATGAGAGAGAATGCAACCCACTCTCTAGGGCATTGAAGCTAGGTAATTAGTATAGTATGACAAAGGACGTCACAATATATTTTGTCTCCTGCAAACACTCTCCGTCTCCACACACACACCCCCACACACACACGGGTGGGAGCGTCTTCATTGTTGTTGTGCTAAACAGCAAACCCCATCACCTCCACCCAAACAGCTGCTGCACCACTGCACAACCCCCCCTAAGGCGGCTACAACGGGTAACAGGAACCCTTACTGGGAGAGATCTTGACAAAATAGCCCCATCACCACTCTGGTTGAACACACTCACAGCTGTGGGTGGGAGAGATTGCAATAATGACCAATCAATTCACTGTGTTGTGAAGAAATTATGCGCCAAAAATCATTTGGATGTGTGTATATTTGTCAAAATGTAGCCATTTCATTTGAAGTACATTTTTCATACTTACAAAAATGTATTTAGAAAATTATCCTGGACTCATAGTTTAAGTTGAACCGAAGAAAGAGAAACCCCCTATTATAGCACAGTACCATGTGACACAGGGAGCTAGTACTGAAACACACTCAGATCTACCGTCTTAGTTTGAGAGAAACCTTCTTCAGAGATCTACAGCGAGCGCTCCGTCACCGCCGGGTGTGACTGGAGACTCACCGGTAGGAGAGGAAGAGGAGGAGGAGGTGGTGAAGGAAGAGGAGTTATGAGACGCGTTTATCCCCCATCAGAAGGTAAGACACAGCGTTGCCTTGAACATGGACAGATACTGAAGAAGCAATGAGTTGCCTGTAAAAGTGCCTGAAGGACCCCTGGGCCTATCAATCTGGTCCGTCCCTGCCAGGCTAGAACAGAACGCTGGGGGACGGTGTTTGAGTGTCTGTGTGTGTGTGTGTGCCGGAGCTGTAAAGCAATATGTCACCTTGTGACGAGAAGGGGGAAAAAGAATGAGGAATGAACGCAAAACTACAATGTCTGAATGATTTATGTGTGAAATGCATTCAGACGCGAGCCCACGTCTTTCATTGAATTAAGTTCAGACGTTCAGACATTCAGACGTTCTTTCATTGAATTAAAAATAAATGTGTTTACGGACTACTTGCACTCTAGTATTTTTTTGGAAAAGTGTTATTTTCAAACTTCTAGTTATTTGGGTTAGGGAGTACAATGAGGCACATTTAAGTGACAGAAATAGATTTACTTAATTATCCTGTACTTGGGCTTAACCAAAACACCTGGAATAGGCAGAATTATTTATTCATTTTGAAAAGACATCTCATGTTGTAATTTTTTATCGATTACAGATAAATAAGAAAAGACATATGTATCCGAATAACAAACTGCCAAATGAAATGGAAGAACTTCAAAAAGGTGTTGAAGTTTGGTTGAGTCAGAAGCCGACAAATGCCAGGGATGATACCCGGTGCCTTCTGAAAGGGGATGGGGATTGAACCAACAACCTTTTGGATGGGTATCAAACCCAGTACCTTGAGGCACAGGGTGGCACCCAACAACTTTGAGATGGGGATGGAACACACAACCTTCGGTACGGAGATCGTCAGGACCTAGAAAATGGGGATTGACCTCTTTGATGGGGATCGATCCGACAACCTTTGGCATCAAACCCAGGACCTTGGGACGGGAATTGTACCCAGGAACGTTACGAGGGGATCAAACCCATGACCTTTTTAGTTAGCACACAGGACCTATAAGATGGGGTTGGACCTCTGGGATGGGGATGAAACCAAAAACCTTTGGGAGGGGAACCAGGAAGCGAACCCAGGAGCCATGGGACTGGACCTACCGTGCGATCTTGTCACTGCAGGACATGGTGAGCAGGCGCTCCCCCTGCAGCACCCCGTCCCAGGTCTGGATGGTGTTGCTGGACCTCACGGGGATGGTCCCCTCCCCAGACTCGATCTTGGTCCTCAGCTGGCCCCGCGCCTTCCTGTTGGGGTGCCGGTCGCCCTGGTCTGGAAGCACAGCGACAACCAGTTATGACCTGAGCCACTTTAATAATTACGGTAATAATTGTATTTAATTATAAGGGTCAGGTCTCATTCAGGCTAACCTCTTCTGCAGGAGAGACCTGATTTGCATCATCACACAAAAGGTTTAATCTGTTAACCTGAAACAAGCTGGTTCCGTTAATAACCATTTATAACTTGGTTAAATTGAATAACAATGTATATGTTGGTCCAGAAATGATGGTGCCTTCAAACAAAAAACGATGACCCAATACATTTTACAATAATGGATGGATATTGTAAAATATCTAATCAATTATTGATCGCCTGTCAGTAAATAGCCTTGTGAGACCTTCCAGATATAATTAGGTAAAGGTTTTGAAATTAATATGATGATCTGTAGAGAGAAACTCGCAGGGTTTTGATGGACTCCCTAGGCTGTAACTAACTACACTCGCGTCAAATCAAAGGAGACTCCAGTGATAACCACCGATAATCAAGCCTTGAGACGCAAGACGACACAGCGGCCTGAAAACTATTAGCGAATCGTATTTGATCTTTAAAAAAAAAAAAAAGACAAGTTGATGGTTGTATCAGAAGGAGCCATTATTCAGCGGAACATTATTAATGTGTCCCGGCGCTATACAAAGCCAGCTATCTCTACAACGACTAATTCAGTGCAGCCGCTATTCAAACCGCACGTACGGACGGGGAAACTGTAGAGGGTGGGGCGGGGAATGGTTAATCACAAGAGATGGGGAAGTCTGATGGAGAGGGAGGGAGGGAGGGAGGGAGAGAGAGAGGGATAACGAGAGAGGGAGGGGGAGAAAGCGGGGGATAGAAAGGGAGAGGATGGAAGAGAATGAGGGGGAGGGAAAGAGAGGGATGGAGGCAGGGGGGAGTTGGAGTGGTTGGGATGAAAGAGTGAGAGAGAAAGGGAGAGAGAGATTTAGACAAATCATGCTAATTACTTCAGCTTTATTTGAAAGGTGTTTTTTAAGCGCATTTGGACAGCGGAGCACAATTCTAATTAAATGAAACGGAGCACAGAAAGTGGAAACAGAGAGTTAATTGAATGAAAATAAACAGATGTCGATATTGAATTTGCGATTCAATTAAAAATGTGTCAGAGGGTGTGAGGAGGGGGGGGGGGGGGGGGAGGCGGAGCACGAGGGGGTTATGATTATGAATAATAGCAGAGCCACTGTATGGGGACTTTGTTTTACGCCCCTTATCAAGAATGTGTTGAATCGCGCGAGCAAAGTCTGCACTTGTGTATGTGCAAGTGTGTTTGTGCATGTGTGTATGTGCATCTGTGTACGGGTTTGTGACACGTAACAGACCACCAATTGGCAGAATTGCACATCGTACAAATTTCATGGAGGCGACTCAGCATACCACGTGATTCTGCTACTTAGAATTAATCATTTAGCAAACACTTTTATCTAAAGCCACTCCCTATTTACTATTTAGTCATGTATATACTAAATCACTAAATAGTAAATAGCGAGTGGCTTCAGGTAAAGTCTACAAAATTGTGTATGCTTTTATCTGAAGCTATTTACTAGTTAGCCATTTAGTAGACGCTTTTATCTGAAGACACTCCTATTTAGTATTTATAATTTAGTTACTAAATTACTAAAGAGAAAATAGCGTGTGGCTTTAGATAAAAGTGTCTACAACATTTTAGTAGACGCTTTTATCCGAGGCCACTCACTATTTACTATCAAGGCATTTAGTAGACGTTATTATCTGAAGCCACTCGCTATTTACTATTTAGCCATTTAGTAGACGCTTTTATCAGAAAACACTGCTATTTTCTATTTAGTAATTTAGCCACTAAATTACTAAATAGAAAATAGCGAGTGGCTTCAGATAAAAGCATCTACAACATTTTAGTAGACGCTTTTATCTGAGGCCACTCACTTTTTACCATTTAGTAGACGTTATTATCTGAAGCAACTTGCTTTTTACTATTTAGCCATTTAGTAGATTCTTTTATCTGAAGCCACTCGCTATTTACCATTTAGCCATTTAGTAGATGCTTTTATCTGAAGCTACTCGCTGTTCACTATTTAGCCATTTAGTAGACAAACACTTTTATCCATTGTGAGTTCAGATATGTCCTACAGGAGCAGGTAGGCGTTAAGAGCATCCTTGCTAAGGTAGACTGTGGACATTCAGGAACAAACCCAGGACCGAGGACCAGGGTTTTCAGGCTGGAGGCTGAAAACCCTGACTACTACACTATTCTGTCCCTGATGAAAACCAATCGGAAGGCGGGGCATGACAACCCAGTGCTACGGGTGTTTGTCCTCCCAGCCGTGTTTGTCCTCCCACCCTTGAGCAAGACGCCCAAACCCCTACCTTAATGATGGAGCTCCAAACAAAGTCTGCTTCCTGACTCGTTGTAAAATCTCTTTACTGGACTGAACCAGTGTCTCATGTGACCGGTGCGAGGGCGTCGTCGGTGTGTGTGTGTGTGAGCGTGAGCACGCACCTTCCATTGCCGCCTCGTGGGGGGAGAATATGCGTGCGTCTCCGCAGGGAGAGGTGCTGATGTACAGGTGGAACTGGACGTTGTCCTTCAGACGGTAGCCACGCTTGTCACAGCGCAGGAATATCGACTTCTGGTGCTCCTCCCTGTTGTTCCTGTTGTGTGTGTGTGTATGTGTGTGTGTGTGTGTGTGTGTGTGTGTGTGTGTGTGTGTGTGTGTGTGTGTGTGTGTGTGTGTGTAGACGAAGCAGATCAAAGCAGGTCAGATATGAGGCTCGTATTCTGAATAGTCCCACGGCCAAGTCCAAATCTCTTTAGGCTACAGAATCAAGGTGTTCTAAATATTCCAAGTGAGACGATGAAATAAAAAATACATACCGTACATGTACACACGTTTGTACTTTGATTGAAATCTCCCGCATTCAAACAAAAACATACATAAACGCAACACTTAAACTCAGACACTTATGCGTGCACCTACTCTATTCGCCCTTTCATTCCATTACATGTATTTCTATGCGATCAGTAAAAACAAAACACACACACACATTAAGATGCACACACACACACACACACACACACACACACACTGACCCCAGGAAGTGCTCCAGTTGGGCGTAGAGGTATCTGATTAGCGAGCGGCGGGCGATGATCTCAGCGTGACAGTCGTTGAGCGCCAGGCCGCGGTCGCTCATGTACTCGCCGTTGATGCACTTGGTTCCCGTGGAAACGCAGATCACCTGCGCCTCCTTCACGTCGGTGCCTGAGGGGAGTCGGGGGGGGGGGGGGGGGGGGGGGGGGGGGGGTCGGGGGTGAAGGAACAAGGACGTTAGTACGACGCACACAAAGACAGACACGCACAAACACAGACGCAGACTTGAGAGACGAGGCGCGGTCACTCATTGTATCTGGTGATGGGCAGTGAGTGTTTGTGTGTGAAATGCATTCAGACGTATAGTCTGAATGCCCCTGAACCCAATGGTGATGCAGAGCAATACACACAATGATGTGTATTGCTATTCACATTCGTATACATCGATGATGGAGCTAGTTTGTCTGCTGGTGTGTGTTTCAACAAGTTATTTGATTTGAGTACTGCTAAAAGTACTAAAATGCACCACGCAAATAAAAGGCTCAACCATACTCTTTTTTAATATGTATCCATCCATCCATCTATCAAAAAGCCAGTTTTCTCACATTACTCACATTAACGGACAAATATCGTAGCAGTGATATTGAAACATACTTTGGTCAAAGGTTCGGATAAATAGTAAAACAACTCGGCGCTCCCCCCCAAGCTGGTGTTTCCTAGCGTAGAGAACTGAAGAGCAGGGCTGTGCTCCATCCAGGCCTAGCGGACATGCTACGCTACTCTGCTCCTGGTACGCCTCCTGAACTGAGCGGGATCTCAACGATCCATGTGGGCTCAACATATTGGTAATGTGTCAAGAAAACCAAACCTCAAAGAGAATGGACACGTCATCAAAAGAGAGAAAAAGACCTCAAGCAAAACATAAAACTTCAATACTGATATAGTTATATACATTTATAAATATACCTACCTACCTATCAATCAAAATTTCTCTAAAGAAAAAAATAGATATATCATCCATCAGTTACAGAATTTTAATGAACCGGTATATGCTGGATGTAAATGTATTATATCGACCTATAGTAACCACAAGCACCACTTTGGAAGCATTTGAAAAATAAGTTTTGTTTTTGTAAACTTTATAATGTAGAGTGACAACCTAGTGTGTGTTTAACGGTCCGTACAAGGCCTGGTGTTTTAGATTTAATGCCAGGAGAATATAACCCCTGTACTTAAAGCAAAGTGCCACACTGTTAATATGATTGATGGCCTTTATCCCAGTGGCTTCTCCAAAAGCATCTTTCATTGGTTGAAAACAAGAGGGAATCTTTTTCTATAACAATTGTAAGTGTTTTTGATGGAACAATGAGTTAAACAGGGGAATATTTACTATATAGGGATCAGAAGATGCTTTTATCTATACTGACTTAAAAGGCATTTATTTTTATATCCATGTTAGTCGCAGGTAGGGGTTTGGGGTCATTTCCCTCCAGGATGTGTACAGGTAGTCTGCAGACATTGGGGGACCGAGTCACAGTCCTAGCCAGTCCACTGTCCTAGCCTGATGGATGAACTAAAGGATTTCATGGGGCGACTTCAACACATTTTTACACGTTAGGTCAATACCTTCCTACACGCCTCATTTCAGCATGCCTGTCATCTACCTGTTGTCATGACGACCCCCGCAAGGACTTTCCGCCGTGCGTGAGGGGAGGTGAAGTTTTCTGTCAGCTCACTGAACTTATCCACCACCAGACGGGAGACGGCGTCTGCGAGCACCTGGGGAATGACGCACACACAAACCATTAACACACATACACACCGTTAACACACACATAGCGTACGAACACACAGTACACAAAAACCAATAGCGTACACACACACACATACACGCATATTTTTATACAGGCACATACCGTACTCACACACATTCCATTTACAAGCACCCGTACCGTACGCACACACAACCGACCCACATTTACCTTCACAAAGAAAATCACACACATCAAAACATTTACACACGCACACAAAAAACACTGTCTGACGCACGCACCTTCACAAAGAATCACACACATAAAACCATCTACACACCCACACACACGCACACAACCACACACACACCCACAAACCCCCCCCCCCCCCCCACACACACACACACACACACACACACACAGATCCCCCACACACACAGACACTGTGAACGAGCCTCCCCTTGACGCGGCGTCTCCCTGGTCAGTCACCTTGTCCCCGGGCGTCCACCTCTAACGCGGTGGAAATGATGACGGGCGGGAGAGCACCGCACGGCTCGATGGCCTCAAATTAGGGAGATTAGTGAGATATCAGCAGAGACCCCCCCCCCCCCGCCACGCCGCGCCGATTTGGCCTGCCAAGGTCGCAGACCGATGGTGCATTTAACCACAGGGTCCGGGCCGAATACATCTTTTAAAAAACGTTTAAGCTTTATTATTAAACAATCTCGGCCAGAAGCCCTTTGCTGTGACGAAGTGTATTGTGGCACACGCACGTTGAATCGGAGATGGTAAATGGACTGCGTTAATACGGTGCTTTACGCAAAGCGCGGCACAATTAGTGCCCCCGCATTCACCCGTTCATACGCTGAGTGTGGTGTCAACCGTAGCAGCCGGCTCGTAAGGAGGGGTTTAGGTGTCCTGCTCAGGGACACCACCTCCACACTTGGCGGGGAGGAGCCGGGGAGGGAACCAGCATCCTTCTGGGTACCAGACGCCCAACTCACTCCTGAGACACTGCTGTCCTCTAGCAAGGCAACTGGGAGACCAACTAGCTAGTGAATCAATGGGCAGGATTGTGTACGTTGAGTTGCCCAAACTAACTCTTTTAGGGTCTGTTTTATTTGAATGTGGCTCTCTCTGTTGTATGTGCCTTCTGTTTTCTTTATTGTAAGATGCTCTATCTGTCTGCCTGCATTTTAATTTGAAATTAGTTTTAAGACGCTTTTAGTCAACGGTGAACAGTTGAAAATGTGCATATTGGATGGGTCAAAATTCTGCTTTTTCAAAACATAATTTTAAGGTTTTTAGGTATGGGCACAATAAACCTATTCAACTCAAAAACCATCAGGAACACAATTAGGTGATGGATTCATTAAAACACAGAGCGTGAGCGAACATGGAACAGCACGGGAAAAAGCAGTTTAACTTAAACAGTTCCTCCTATTAGCCCGCCGCCAGAATACTAACACACATTAAGTAAATATCAACGGACGTGAATTAATAAGGGAAATTAGTTAGGAGGGTGTTGGCGCTATCGCTAATCGGGAGGGGGAGGGGGGGGGGGGGGGTCGTCACCATCGTCGAATAAATCACCTCAACCTCTGGAGAGCGTAAGTAAATAAGGACGGGGAATGCCGGACAGGCTTGGTGGGGACGCCGTTGACAGTGCATCTCGCTGATTGCCTGCGCCAGCTCCATTATCTTGCTTCGAACAGAGACACGTCCCTGACCATCACCTCTAGTGTGTGGGCAGACGCAGCCACCTGCCCCCCCCCCCCCCCCCCCCCCCCCCCCCCCCCCCCCCCCCCCCCCCCCCCCCCCCAGCGGGATGAGGACTTTACTGAAAAGAGCTGTCAAAAGAGAGGACTTCACACACACACTGAGCGGCTCTGCATGTCTGTGGGTCCAAGGGGGGAAGGAAACACACAGATACACCAAGGCTTTCTCGGGCCAACAGTCAACTTTTGAAAAGAGCAACTGGCCCTTTATGCTGTGGTTTCCTCCACAATGTATGTGCAAATCTATATTTAGGCAATTTTTTTTCTGCCAACGCGCAACATTAACAGAATGTCCTTTTGAATAAGTGTTCAAAGGAAGGTTGTGCAGAAATACCTTTTTTTTTAATTGTGTTTTCCTGAGTTTCCGAACATTCCTTTGCAGCGTCCATGGAAAACTTTTTGAGTTTAAACTTCAAATTACAAAAACTATTAGGACTACTTTAAAAGGTAATCTTCCCTTAATTAAATCTTCAGTCATACTAGACTGTCGTCTTAATTTTGAAGGATTGCTTCGAGTCCAGTGAGGGTTAACAGAGTATCTCATTGCTCCATTTCTACAGGACCGGAAATATAATTGAAAATTAAAGAGCTTGTCTCAACTGAATCCTTAAAACAGAATGTGAAAGCGAAGCACAGAGATGAAATTGGAATAACCTATAGAGAATAAGACAATAATGGTCGGATCTGAACCTAACCAGCCACACTGAAAGCTCTCGAATCACCTGGTTTCGGATCAAACCCGAACGCAACTCATATTCTAAAGCAACCGACCATTACCTTCATAACCCCCATACCTCACAACACCCATAACCCAGGGTTTCCTACAGCACTTTCCAGCTTAGGCGGCCGCCTAAGCAACACACGCCTGCCGCCTTAACTACGACCTAAAAGAGATAGTTTATTTTTAAAATAAATATAAAATATAAGCACTACACTCACTTTCTTTGTATAGATCAGGCTGCAGGGCAACAGTCTGCGTGAAAATAAGATAGAAAAGGTCCACTTGCACCCCCCCCCCCGGTCTGAGGGCAGACCCCACCACCGTATCTAACACATTTTCCGCAGGAAACCCTGCATTACAAGTGTAACAGTACATAAAGCATTAGATCCGAACACTGCATAGAAGCGACAGTGTTACCTGGGGGAGGTGCAGCTGCAGCCCCTCGCGCGGGATGGGCTGGCGGGACGGCGTCTGGTCCAGCTGCATGTTGAAGAGCGCCGACAGCACGGCCTGCGCCGCCCGCGCCTTGGCCAGCTTTTTGTTGCGCCCTGAGCCCTCGAACGTCTGCGCGTCCACCGTCACCGACATCACAAAGTTCTTGGCGTGGCTCTCGCCGCTCTCCGACACAAAGTCGTACTTGAGTCCCGGCCGCAGCTCGTTCAGGATCATCACCGGGTTCTTCCCGCTGGTGGGCGAGCTGAAGACCGACGGCGGGGGCAGGGGCGCCTGGGCAAGGCCGCTGCCGGGGGGCACGGGCAGGGGGTACTCCCCCAGCGAGTTCAGGGGCCCGCTCCCGTTGGAGCCCAGGTAGAAGGCGTCGTCGGGTGGCGCCGGCGTCTCGAAGCCGTTGAACAGCATGTCGGGGAAGTCCGCCTGGTCCGAGGTGAAGTCCGTGTTGACGGTCAGCGTGCGGCCCATGGCCAGGTGGGCCTCCGAGGCATTGGGGAACTGCACGAAGGAGCGCAGCGCCTTCTCCGCCGCGTTGAGCTTGGCCTTCTTCTTGGTGGGGCCCATGCCCTCGAAGAGCTGTCCGTTGACCTCCACCGTCATGACGAACACGGGCGCGTGCACGGGGCCGGTCTGGGACAGCAGCTTGTACTGCAGGCCGGGCTTGATCTCGTTCAGCTGCATCAGGGCGTTCTTGGGAAGCACGGGCCCCGGCGTTTTCTTGCGCTTCTTGGCACGGAACTTGGAGTGCGAGTGTCCGTTGCTGCCCTCTTCCAGCGGGCGCTTGCGGCTGCCACCGCCGCCGCCCCCCCCGCCGCTGCCGTTGGAGAGCGGCTCGGCCCCGGCCCCGCCCTCTTTGGAGGACACGTTGTCATGGTTACGGTTTTCCTTAACCTCGGTGCTGCTCGAACCTGCGGTGCCCAGAAAGAGTAACTTACAGCGCCTTCGTTGCAGGATCTTGTAAATGCAAAATTTATGGATTCCTTTATCACTCTTTGGAACTGAACCAGTGATTTGTGTTTCTTCATGATGATAAAAGGAGCCAGGTTTAGATTCGGCAAACATTAGTCTCTCCTTTTTCTAAGTCTAATCTTTATCACTTGGACCGCTAAAAGGTATAATTGCAGTTATGATTAGCTACTTTTGTCATGTTAATAGGAATAGTGGATAGATTACCATTTCGGTTTTCATGTAAATAAGTGAGGCTTGGCTATGATTTAACAGAACTCCTAGCTTTTTAATAGAAGGGGGAAACATTGGGAAAAGTAATCATGATGAACTTATCTAAATAAAAACTGTAATGTACATGCATGTACACAATGCACAATAATTGTAGTATAAGATAAAATAACATAATAATATAAATTCTCCCTGACTGTCAAATTTGCATATTTCTCAATAAAAGTCAAATTTACAAATGAGGGTTTCTCTATAACTATGCATTGAATATTAACTCAGGATTAATATTGTAGGAAACACATATCACCAGGTCCAGTTAACAAAGCGGATGGAATATTGGTGCAAAAATTTCCATTTATAACATCCTTCAGCAAAGACTGAATAGGTTACTCCTTGCGGTACTCGAGGGAGAAGGGGGGTGGAGGAGGGTTGGTGGGTGCCCTAGATAGATGTTTGGGTTTGTGGGAGGAGGAAGAGGAGGAGGGTTGGTGGGTGCATGGGGAGGAGTGCAGGAGGTGGAGAAGGAAATCGAGGACCAGGCAGACAGGAGAGGAACCTTCGTCCACCAAAGAAGAGGATCTTGGGAGCGACCAGGCCACTTGGTTCAGGTGTTTAACAACGTGCTGGCAAACCCTTGTTACATGATGTTGTTTCCAGGCCAAGGAACCAGCCAGATATCCATGGAGGACTACAGAATCCTGATCTAATGATGAAGGGCCACAGAGTCTCCCCTCCTTCATCTTTAAGCTCTGAACGTCACGTATGCGGTAGTTAAACCGATGCACTGGCAAGCCCATACCCTCTGAATGCCATCAGAGATAAGACCCAGAATGAACTAGTCGAGTCTATTCCAAATTAAACGTGTGTCGTGAAAGTGTCATGAAAGATACCATAGTCATACAGTCAATGCAAAGGCCAGCCAGGGATCATAGAGGAGGACATTTGGCAATGCAGAAAGGCAAACTATTACTACCACTTATGCTAATACGACTGATATGAGAGTATTGGCGGAAACAAATGTCAGGTTATTAAACTTGTTTGGTTTGTATAAAAAAAGCAAAGTACCAACACCAACAGGCCACAGCAATCAACTGATAACGAAACCACTGACAGGACTGACGGGACAGACAGAAAATCAAGAAGCATGCTCATGTTTGCAGATTCAATTCCTACGACCAATAAAGAAATTACAAATAAATCTATTCATTCTAAAAAAATCTTTTGATAGATAAAAATTAAGATGATCCTAAAAATCATAGATCATGAATAGAAAAATATATATTTTCCAGTTAAACATTATTAATTTTTTTGGAATAAATAGCTTAAAGTTGCAATGTGTCAGTTTTGAGCCCCTACAACATAGTAGTTGGGAGACTCTCACGATTCAAAAACTCAATAACAGTGTTCCGTCTCCTCCAACTGGCCGGTAAACTGTGACGTGAACTAGCATAGCTTGGCTGATTTGGTGGCAAGAGTGTGAGGGGTTCGGTGGTATGATTCTTGTAAACAAAGACAGGTATGCTGTAGTAAAAAAAGACTGCAGAAGGTGCTGACCAGCATATTTTATTTGAAGAACAGATCGCATATAGGATGTGATTTTACTGATTACATTATGGAAATCACTATCAATAAGCACTGAGTACAGATCTGTTAAGATTATTTTAAGCCCAACGCTTGTTGAAATGTCACACATTGCGACTTTAGGTAAGGTTCCCTAAAATATTCAGCAGTTTTCCTGCTATTGCCTTTAGATCAAAGCTGCAGCAGCAAGCTTGAGTTTAAGCTTCTTAATCATACTTCGGAGTGGATTGAGGCTCTGGCATTTCTGATCATTTGCCTTTTTATAATCATCATTTATTTTAGGTCTGGCAAATGAAATCCCTCACATATTTGTATGAGGGGCAAAATCTAAGATTACCTTTTTTTTGCCATAAAAAGTGTGTGTGTGTGTGTGTGTGTATGACTAAACTCACTCTGCACTGCAGTCTCAGCACCGAGGAAGCAAAGCTTCAATAGAAACGTTTCCCTTTGACTTCATGTCAGCCATGTTTCAATAAGAACTGAAGATGGTGGAACCTTAGGGGGGGAAATCATAGCTCGTCCTGAAAGAACGGTTTCCCTGATCCCTACTCATCTGATGTAGGGGATCCTACCCCGAACATCCAATTAAACCTCAATACACCCAGAAGACAGGAGGGGGTGGGGAGGGAGGAGGAATGGAAGAAGATAGGAAGACGGGGAAGGTAAGTTGTTTGACCTGCTGCTTTTCAGATAAAATAATTAGTTCTTCCATAAAAGTTTCTGCACAGTAAAGTTCAGCTTTCTGTGTGAATATAAGTGGCCTATGCTTCCCTCTGTGTGTGTGTGTCTGCGTTCGAGAGAAAGTGTGTGTGTTTGTATAGGTGTGTGCACGTGTTTCAGGTTCATGTAAGGATTGTAGGCAGAGTCACGTGCATTTATGGTTTTACTCGCACATTCTGAATTCATACTGCAAACAATGAAGCATTTTCTAGCTGTATTATGCTAATACAATAATCTTTAAGTCGGAGGGAAACACATAGACAGCAAATAAAATATTCAGAGAGAGAGAGAGAGAGAGAGAGAGAGAGAGAGAGAGAGAGAGAGAGAGAGAGAGAGAGAGAGAGAGAGAGAGAGAGAGAGAGAGAGAGAGAAAAAAAAAGAGAAAGGGACAGAAAAGAGAAAGAGAGGAAAGAAAGACCGACGGATTGAAAGCGATAGACATAAAGGAGGAGAAGGACAGGCAGAGAGGCAGGCGGGAAGAAAGCCAAGACAACCATTTAAACACAAACACTTGAGTGACAAACCAACACCGACCCCGGACGGGAAGACATGCAGCCTAACAGACAGGAAGGACGAGGAGGAGGCGGAAGAGGAGTCGAAAGAAGACACTCACTCATGTTCTCTTCCTCGTCCACATCCATGGTGAAGGGTTTGGCCTGGCCTGGCCTGGCTGCTGCTCCACCTGGAGGGAGGGGGGGAGAGAGGGAGGAGAGAGAGAGAGAGGAGAGAGAGAAGGATAGTGAGTAATATTGAGGCTGCTGAGGTTTCAAGGTGAGGGATCCAGACTGACAGAAGCAGTCTATTGTGACTTTAATATCCTCCTATTAGACCTCATTTCCCCTGCTCAGAGATATACTGCCTCTGACACAGCCCCCCCCCCCCCCACACACACCCACACACACACACACGGCTCAGCCTCTGCTCTGTATAGAGCTAATACACGCACGGCCACAAACACACACCCACACGGACACAGTTTCATGTAAAAACTTCACAAGTATATATTTATTCAGTATGTGCATGAGAAAATTCCCTCCATCAGCATGAATAACATTTTATAGAAACCACACCCACACACACAAGCAAGCACACGCACGCAAACACACACGAGAGGTATTATAAAAGAGCTTTTCAAACATCACACATATTTCACAGTTCAACAGAGTTTAGACCTTTTTTTGCACAATGAACATGCTATTCAAACACATTTCACATCAAAGCTGGAGGCACAACCCGGCACAACGGTGGCTCTATCCACAGAACAGCCCCGGAAGGATTAACACTTCTTAAGACCACTGGAGAAAAGGAAATAGCTGGTGCAATGTCCACGCAGTGACCGAAAAACATCCATTCCAGGTTGGTGATTTAGCGACACTCAACCAGGATTAAGTGGCCAAGCATAGTACGGAAAACGGTCTGAATTAAAGAGGTGATTATCTGCGGAGATGGGAAAAGTTATAGCATGTACGTTTAGATTACCATCAAATTAATGCTTCTTCAGAGATCCGCTGAGCTGCGCTGAACGGGGAGTACACTGAGCAGTCCGTGGGGCCCCAGCCACTTGCTTAGAATTACCGTAAAGATATAGATTTATGATAATTCCTAATAATTGAAATGATATTGTTTTTATTCCTAAATTCCTTGTGTGGTATTTTTCTAAATGTTAATCCAACAGTTAAACAATTAATCCAAATTCAAACCATTAAACCAAAGGCCTACCGATGGAAGGTTTTGGATAGTTCTTCAATTTAATTCTCTACCTAGAACTTGAGCTCACACCAGCCACGTCAGGGAAGACCAAAAACATGAGGAGCATCTACATATAGTCATAGGCAGAAGTAAACATATCTACGAATCAGAGAATACAATAAAAAATGAATGCGAAACAAGAAAACAACAGCATAAGGATTTGAAACAGACTGTACCAATTCAACTTCTGCATCTTTTAACTGGAACTTCCATTCTTCAGCCAAACTAAGCTAAATGGGCAAATTAATCTAAACTAATGTCGAATGACAGTAAAATATGCCAGCACAATTATGGGCCAATTAAAGATTCATATTCCGCTCAATAATTTCGGATGAAGGAGCGGGCTGGATGTGGGGGGAGAGGGATGAGAGGGGGGGAGGGAGATGGGATTGTCTTTGGCAGCTAAGAGAGTCTCCAAAATTGCAGACAGGTGTGTACGGCCCCTCTACTCCATGCACGGCTAGTTTTCACTGGAAGACACACCTGTACACCGCAGGAAGACAGACGGACACGCATGAAGCACAGAAACCCATTCATAGTCACGGAAACATGGGGAGTGTTGTCCAACATGCAAAGGATAGCTAGCGGATGCTTTCTGATAAACAGATATAAGTTCTGGAAAAAATCTTCATTCACATTTTCATGGTAAATTAACGTTGGAGACATTAAGTCAAAATTTGTTTTTATCTTGTAAAGGGCTCTCTCTTCTCTGTGAATCTGATAAGGTGATGAATTCTTCAAAATGTAATTCAAGAGTGAAATATAATGCAATTGATGCTCTGTATCTTTTTTTTTAAAGAAACAAGTTAAAAACATATACAAGAGTACATGTCATTTTTTAAAAAGGGATATTTATTTATTTTTAAAGGCATTGGACTTGATCTAGCTAACTGTAGTAAGATTGAACCAGTGAATGGAAGAATGGAGCCTGGATGAATGAAGCCCATGTCTCAAACACAGTAAATATTCATTGGGTTTTCAAGCACGTTGTGTTTATCTGAGTCCTGTTTACAATGCCAATGTGGCTGTCACTTCTGCTTTCAGCATAACACTGCCTTGCTCATGAATCTTAAGCATCTCAAGATTAGGTCCAATCTATGGGCTGGCTAGAGGAACACAGCAAAGAGAACAACGTCTACTTTCTGTGGTTCAAACTGTGGTGATTCTTGATTCAATCTCAATGCAACCTTTACAGGTTGGATTTCGTCAGGTTTGAAGTCTTTCTATGTTAAATATTAATTATATTGTTATATTAAATTGTATTATTTTTCTTGCTATTGATATTTATATTGTTATTTTGAGATAGACAGTATGTAAGGCAGAGAGCTCAATTTGCAGCTGTGTGGTTGAGAACCAGAGCTATAACAAGCACATATTTTATCCTCATTAAAGTTTTATCATTTCCAAATCTGATTAAGTAATGCGATTAGTTTGATGTATCACGTTCACACAAACAAAAATTTAAATCCTTATATAATAATAAATAATAAAACTAGATTCAACCATTTCATCTGGGTGCTGTTAGTAGGGCTTAGGACATATTTAAAAAAAACTAAATGTAATAAAAAGTAAAAACTCAACATGCATTTTGCTAGCTTGAATAATAGCAGCATGTAGACATTTTCTTAAATCTAAATTATACCCAATCCATGTCTATCACGGTAGTTCTCCAAGAATATCTAATAAACAGAGAATCAAAAGTCACGATATCTGGGGACTGCCAGAAGTGAGAAACTAGTCTACAATCCACTTTTTTAAACCATCTTTTGATCATTTTTGGTGCCAATGAGTTTTTTTTTGTTTCTTTTGCCGCAGAGGGGCTGGAGCCGGGAGATACGGAGTGAGAGAGAGTGGTTACCTCGGGCGAGCAACCATCGGCCCGCCACGAGCATAAGGCCTACAGGTAATTTCTACGGTGACCGGGAGTAACGGGAGAGCGGCGAAGGATGAGGAACAAAAAAAATGAAAAGATGAAAAAAATCTCAAATTCAATCTAGCTGAGGAGAAGCAGAGGTAGAATCAAGGTGTGTTTGATTCTTTCCCTTGGTGGGGCCGGGGGGGCTGTCAGACGAACACCACCACCACCCCCACCGCCGTCGTCTCCCTCACCGTCTCATTGGACAAAACAAGGCAGCGCTGGTGGTGGTGGGGGATGGTGTTGGCGGGGAGTCCAGTGACGGAGAGGTGGAGGTGAGTGGAGGTGAGGGAGGACGGGTGGGCGAGAGAGATAGAAAAAAGGCAATCCTATTCGGAGTAGAAAGAGCCATTATCTCCTGTAAAACAGAAGGCGGCGGGGTGTTGTGACAGGCCACGGGGGAGCCGACACTATTCTGGAATGTTCTTAAGCCGCAGCACGGGAGCTCTCCGTCACTTCACGGACCACCTGTCAGTGTCCCGCAGTAATACGATGATCAAAAGTGGAGTGTGTGTGATGCAGGTATGTTACGAGACGCTCCATCAATGGCTCAAGGCCAGCTGTTTCACTGTTGGGGTTGGGTCTCAGCTCTTATCCGAAAGTCCAGAGCACACGCAGCGCAAATTACACTTGACATTTGTAGTGCGACACAAGCATAACTAGGATCCTATTGTTTTAACTGAGCAAAGCACACACACAAAGCGCGGATGGAGCAGGGTGTGTGCTTGCTTTCGCTTCGAACAGGACTCGAATCGGGACAGAATTGTAAAACAGTATCTTGTGTCCCGTCCCAACAGGGCTGTCTGCTTTGGGCTTACCCACTCAGAAAATAGCCAATAGAACAACACAACAGCGGCACAGAGTTCAGATGCCCTGTGATATGTGCAGATGACATGGCTACACAATATCTTTTGTGTTTTTAGAGATTTAAATTGACACAATGGATCAGGGTTTTCATGCGACAGACCAGTAACATTAACAGATTCAGATGGAGCTTTCCCAGTGTGGGCTGGCCCAGATAAATAGCGGTTTGTTGATTATATGGAGTAGTAAAAGTACAACAACTCTCTGCTACTTTTGAATCGTTTTCATCCCTCTCACTGCACCCGAATCTCCTGATGGGAAGCCCAATAACTCAAGACTCACAAATAACACCATCTTTCAACTTTTGAAAGATAAACCTTCAAATGTGTATGTGTACCTTTAGCTCTCTTCACCCTGTCTGGGTGTGAAAGCTGAAAGATATAGAACCTATATACTTGTAATTGTTCCAAATGACATGGCAATTGGCCTTCTGGCAGTGCGATGGATTATAATTGGTTCTATGACAAGATGATGGCTCCAATTGTACGACGAGTACGAGTATAAACTCGCTTAGGTGCATTGTAAGTTACAGACAAGTTCTTGTTTTCATTTTTTCTTAAGAGTTGGTCATTTTACCATGATCAATAGGCTCAATATGTTTGAGCCTGA
Organism: Gadus morhua; assembly: GCF_902167405.1. Classification (NCBI taxonomy): domain Eukaryota; kingdom Metazoa; phylum Chordata; class Actinopteri; order Gadiformes; family Gadidae; genus Gadus; species Gadus morhua. The sequence continues at coordinate 16,139,854 of NC_044067.1, read as the reverse complement.
AACTCCTTTTGACCGGTCAGCAAGACAAGCTGCTAGATGAATCTGTAGCATTGCAGAATCTGTAGCATTGCAGAATCTGTTGCATCGCATAATCAAACTCACCTCAATTAAGTAGTTGAGTTTAGAAGCCTCGCTCCACACTTTTCAAACATTATACAAATTAAAATGCTCCTTTTTCCATTTCTTCCGAGAGGAACATTTGAGCGCATGTAACACCAGTCTGTCCTTAAATGCATACAGCTTTGGTGCAGAGGCTGGAGGACTAGTGCCACTGCATAAGTTATGCAAAAAACATATATATATATATTTTTTGGAATTACTTTTATGTTGAATGCAATCTAATTTGTTTAATTTGCAGACATCAATGGAGAAATTGTATGGAGGTAGATTTGTGTCTTTATTATGCAATCAAAAAAATAATAGGTTTGAGAGCAAAACTTTCCACACTGAAATGAAAAAATAGGTTTGAGAGCAAAACTTTCCACACTGCAATCACAAAATAGATTTGAGAGCAAAACTATCGACACTGCAATCAAAAAATGTTTTATTGCAAGATAAATGAATGTGATAAAAAAAATATTAATGGGAATCCAAAAGTTTTGTTCGCAAACCCAAAAGTTTTGTTTGCAAATCCAAAAGTTTTGTTTGCGAATCCAAAAGTTTTGCTTGCTGTTGAGCTGAATCTCGTGGGCGGGACCTACGCCGAAAGATGTAAGACACGTCTCTATTGGTCAGTCTCGATCGGAGTGACAGCTTGGCAACATCCGAAAAGCCGCTGCCCCCCCCGACCGCCTCCAGAAGCAGATTGTCGGCCTGACGGACAGGGTGTTCGTTTGTGCCTCTCAATCCGCGGCGGCGGTCAACAACATCGCCCTGCTCTCCTCTGCCATGGTCTCCTTGTCGGCTGACAGGGAGGCCTACGGAATTTTCAGGGCGCGCAAGCGCGCGCACGGGACAAGCCCATAAGGCGAAGCCTAGACGTCGTAGCCTACATGAAATAGAACTCCCTCTCTCGTTACTAACTGTGGATGTTGCCAAGCTGTCACTCCGATCGAGACTGGCCAATAGAGACGTGTCTTACATCTTTCGGCGTAGGTCCCAGCTCAACAGAAAGCAAAGCTTATGGATTCGCAAGCAAAACTTTAGGATTCGCAAACAAAGCTTTTGGATTCGCAAACAAAACTTTTGGATTCGCAAACAAAAATTTTGGGTTTGCAAACAAAACTTTTGGATTCCCATTAATATTTTTTTTATCACATTAATTTATCTTGCAATAAAAATTTTTTTGATTGCAGTGTCGATAGTTTTTGCTCTCAAATCTATTTTTGATTGCAGTGTGGAAAGTTTTGCTCTCAAACCTATTTTTTGATTGCAGTGTGGAAAGTTTTGCTCTCAAACCTATTATTTTTGATTGCATAATAAAGACACAAATCTATCTCCATAAAATTGGAGAAATACTGAGAGCAAAATAGTGTTTGATGTAGAAGAATAACAAACAAAAGGTTATATTAGCTCATGAATAGCTTTCAGACAAATTTTGGGAAGCATAAAGAGAAACAGTAACCAATAAGTGGACTACATATTTGATTGTGAAGATCAAAGCAACAGTATAATGAGACCCAGAGGGGGAGAAGCTACAAATGCAGACTGAAAACAAAATTTGCTCTACAACATTAAAGCTAAAAATAACTTCAGCACCGTCTACGCGCACATCAACACTGTGTGCACGGACACATCAACACTGTGTGCACGGACACATCAACACTGAGTGCAATGACACACCAGCACTGTTTGCACACGCACAACAGCACCGTTTGCACGTGCACATCAGCCCCAGGTGCACGTGACTTTAGCTCGCTGCATTCACACATCAACCCAGTGCCCCTCACACACAGCCTCAATCTTCAGTGGAAACACCAACCACACCGTCTTATGCCTGGCCCCAGAGGGAAATCTACTCCTGCAACCCGCCTACATTAGCAGCACATTAGGGAAGTGTGAAAGCCAGCTCGCTTCAAACTCCAGGAACACCTGACAGTCCGCGGTTGTGACAGCATCCAGGGCTCGCATGAAAGGGGGGAAAAAAGGGAAAAAAAGCAAATGTATCTTTGAAAGGCCTCCGTGCTTAGCGTCTAGGCCTGTCACAAAACAGACACAAAACGCGATGAGCAAAACACGCCTGGGTGCACCCCGGGACAGCCGCTACATATTTTATCTCTGCGGCCCCGATGTTTTGTTTCCCCCCGTACGGATCGCTTGAAAGAAACCAGGCCGTGGTGATGATGGGAGCGGGAGCAGGCCGCGAGAGGGATGACATGCACGATGATAAGATGTTCACGTGTATTAAGCGTGAATATTAGTTCACCTATAAATGTTCACGTCTCGGAACATAGACTCGACAGATCGGCAGAAACATCCGAGAGCTTGACATTTCTGTCATCACGTTTCATGATAGGCACCTTTGGTTTTTAAAACTCATTTGATTGTTAACGGAACAGAGAAACCAAATAAGAATAACATTCAGGTCGATTAAAAGAGACAATCGAAAACGTTCTTTTTGAACCTTAAACTAATTTGATTACTTTATACTGAGAGGTCAAGGAGAACAATTATCAAAAACGGAAAGTGAGCATACAAAACAAAATACATTTTGGCTTATGCAACAATAGCAATAGACTCTGGAGACTGCCTGTCTCTCTCATGCACATGCACCCACACAAACACTTACACACCAAGTAAATCATATTTTTAGTTGTGGTGCTCTGATGGTTTCTGTATGAAATAATATTCTCTGTGAGGTCCCGCTCGCAGGATGGCGGGCGAGGGCAGTGAAATGATAGACAACGGTTTGTATTTACTTTATTTATCGGCATTCTAGTGTGATGTTTACCGGAGGCAAGCCCCCATCTTCTGGAAATGAGGCTCGTAATATTGTAGCGCTCGGCTGAACAGTAATAGACGTGTCGAGTTTTTAAAAGAAAAAATATAAATTCTGGGCCGTGGAAAACGTGACTAATGTTCTTCCCCTGTATCGTGTGTGTTTGGCAGCAGTCCATTTACAGCGACGGCATGAAAATGAAAAGCGTTGAGCTAGCCATTAGCACATAGTAGCAGTAAAATGCTCCTGCCTCTACCTGAGTAGTTAGAGGTGGTTATTTTAATATTTTATTATAATAATTTTACATTTAGAAACTAAACTTACGGTGATATCGAAATCCCATGCACAGCCTAGCAGATATACTTAAGTACTTAAACATGGTCTGTAGGTGATCAAAAGATTTCAAATTCTAATAGAAAACCTCAAATGTTTGACAAAGGACCAGCAAATGTACAGAGTCCTCCAATTAGGTGACACTGTTTACAAACCCTATCAAATAACATTTCTTACATACTATAATAATTTGAGTATTCAGCCCTCAATGTCCAAGTTGTGCGAATCCGTGAGTGTATTTGGAGTGGCCTGGCCAATAGGATTCAAGGCTTTTTTGTGCTGGAATGGTATTGAAAAATAGAAAGCCAGCCTTGCTCTGCTGGCTAGGTGTAAGCCAAAACAAAGGTAGTCTCCCTGAAATGCAATGGTATTGAACAATAACATGCAGCATCTCGCGGTACACAATGGTGTCGACCACTGGGTATGCAGCCGGGCTAGATTGGCATGTTGTTGCCCAATACAATGACCACCCCTCAGGTTGAAGAAGGATGTCGACCAATAGGACGCCGGGCTTGCTGTGTAATGGAGCAACACCGTGCCCCCACCGAGCAGTTAGAGGGAATAATGGCTGCTGTCCCCGCACGCTCACCATCACAGGAGGCCGTGAGGCACGGAAAATTCAAAGTCACATTCTTCAGATTTATGTTGGGCTGCTGTAACCTCCATTTTGTAACCAACGCTGACACTGGGGAACAGCATAGAATGATGTAGAGGCAAATACATATGGAATAATATAAAAACACATTGTGTTTCTACAATTGTATTACCTGGCTTACATTTACAAATGACGATGATAATTTGCAGGATTCCTTCGTAACACTTTAAGTATCCACAGCCTGTCTCAAAAGTAGGGATTTAATAACTTTATTCTGTGAGTGGTCAATCCAAACCCTCATCCCGTTTGTGGACGTACAAATATATGAAAAGACGAAATAGTCGTATATTTCAATAACAGATTGAGGAAGTAGCATGCCTCGAGATCTAATGTGGCTGTGTCTAATTAACAAACAGTTATCTTGTGTTTCACCAAAAACCTCCTGAAAATGAATCTCGGAATTGCAGGAGAGGAGAGGTGGTGAAATGTGTAGTCATGGCGATGGAGTGGGTGGAGGGGGGACAAAATGCAGTCTTTTATTGTGTTCCAGACTGTAATATTTGACAGTTGGCCGTTCATCATTGCAGACCGCTGACGGCCAAGTGGGTGGGGGAGGGGTGAGGGGGCAGTGGAGGGAGAGAGTATCAATATGAATTTTTTATTTGATGGGTTTTATGGTAGATTGTATTTTGACGGGTTCAGGAGGAGCCAAGGTTCAAGTGAAAGTGGCAGCGAGGCCAAGTAATAACTGAGGAGAGAACCCAGTGTCTGAGACTATTGGACTGGCAAACAAACGTGTGCACGCACAGAGACAATGGATGTGCAACGGCGTGCACGGGAGGGCCACCACACATGTGGACACGGTTGCGAGCAAAGACTCAAAAACGATGGGAATTGAAGGGGATATGGATTTTTGTCACGATCGGTGCGTGTGGTTCAGGGGACCGTTGGTCTTGGTATTAAGCCATTTTTACGTGGAATCGGTACCAACGGATACTTCCGATAAAGGCTGATGCAAGTAAGGATTCTCTGCTCCTTTACTTGCATACTCGTCCTTTCCTTTTTTCCTACTTTCCACCGTACACACTCCTTCATCAATGTCCCACTTAATTCCTTCTCCTTCCAAGTTCCCCTCCTCTACCAACACACACACACACACACTCACACTCACACTCACACTCACACACACACACACACACACACACACACACACACACACACACACACACACACACACCTTCAGGTGCAGTCATAAATCATGTGGCTGAGTGGCCATGAGTCCCTTTAGGATGAATGAAGGAGCTAGAGGATGGAGGTAGGGGGGTGGATGATGGGAGGTAGAGGTGGTAGATGATGGGAGGTGGAGGAGGGGAGGAGGTGGAGGCTGGTAGGAGAGGAAAGGCTGATTCGGAGGTGAGGGAAAGAAATGGACCACAAAGGTTGGGTAAAGTAAGGTTATTAATGTAAAGGTAAGGCAGGCTTGGGTTAGGAAAGTTTGTAAAGTTAGAGTAAAGTAAATGGAAGCAAATGAACATAACATAAGGTAAGGTTAAGAAAATAACAGTCAATTATGGTAACGCATTGTAAGAGAAATAGCAAGGGGATACTATTAAAGAAGAAAGTAAATGGACGGAAACGAGAGATCAGGAGAGCCAGACAAGACAAATGGTTGAGAGGAAATGGTGTTTTGGTCTCGTTCTGTCACACACCTCTAGACTTCTCCAACAGTAAATCCACTCCATACCCATGTGACCCTACCATTAAAGCGTTCAAATCATTGACATGTACAGCAGGCCTATGTACACCGGCCGGGGGGCTCATGTTAAGGAGATCCTCATTCACTGCATCGCAACCATCACTCGTTACAATTCGATTTCAACATCCACATTACAAAGACCCAGTGCTGAAGTTGTATGACTGAACGGAAACCTATTTAGATTAGTCAGATCCTGAAGGGATCAACAGATGTATTATATGTATTATAGAAGTATTCAAAGAGATGGCGCCGTCATGAGAGAACAACAACAAGAACGAGAGAGAATAAGAGCGAGAATGCGAAACGAGAGTGAAAGAGAGAAAGGGGGGCTGATTTAAGTACAGAAGGATATCAGGTTTGGGAAGGAGGGGGGGGGGGGGGGGGGCATGGTAATCATGGATTGTCCTCATGTCTGTGATTGGCTAGATGAACGGTACAGTCTCTACCCCAGCACCCTATTACTCTCCCCAATCAAATCCTGCCAGTCGGCTGATTACCTCCTGGGAGAGTGGGAAGAGGGGTTTTAATAGAAACGGAAATTTGGCCTTTTTTTGTCAAGTCAGTTCGACCCTCCGTCAACCAGCTTGCGGCCCCATTTCTTGTTGCGGCACGACACCATGGTCACCGGTGACCGGGGGAGGATGGGGGGGTTGTCGCGGTAATGGGGTACAGGCATGGGTCCACTCGGGGTCCTAATGGAGAAGGGGTCCTATGGCCGAAAAGGGAGCCGTCTGTCGTAGTGCCTGATTAAAACTGATGGGCCACGGTAAGAGACCCCAGAGGGCATCTAGACGACATGTACCTCTGTGGGGTTCTCACATACACACACACACGCACACACGCACAGAGGAAGAGAGACACATACACACACACACACACACACACACACACACACACACACACACACACACACACACACACACACACACACACACACACACACACACACACACACACACAACAGCAGAGACAAACTCACACACACACACACACTCCATTATTCAATTTGGCCCTTCTAATGACCAGTGAATTAGCCTGCCAGAAGTGATTTGCCTTTCTGAGACCAATTCCAGGCCTTACACGCGATCCTCCACTCAGTGCATTAAGAGAACAGCCCTTTATACCCCCATACACCACTCTCTATCAGGAATACAGTGGGCCAGTCTTCATGGAGGAGTCACCATCTGGAGCGCAGGCTGCAGGGTTTCAAAGGGACCTTTTAGAAGCCTGCGTCTCCAGAGTTGAACGATTTCTAATCAATTCAGGTAAGACACATTTTGAGATGTACAAGATGAGGACAACAACTTTTACGAAAAGCAATACCAGGACCGAAGTGCAAGAACTAATTACTGAAAATGGTCAATGTGTTGTCCTCACGTAGGATCTTTAATAATATCGTATCCACTCTTCCTAAAAATAGGAACTTATCCAGCTCTCAGAGAGGGATTATTAGCTACCATTCGTTATTATGTTTACGTAAGTTTTGCTTATTTTCTCAATGACCAGAGGTCACAACAACTTTATTATTCTGAATATGATGCTGAATAATGGTCTCATTCCAACCAACGGAATAACTTTTTACAGCACAACACTATGCCCATTATTGAGAATATTGTTTTGAATAACTGCATTATTCTGTGTATGATTCTGAATAACTGCATTATCCAGAGCTGGGGTGGGAACAGCAGTGTCTGCTGTGTCACCTCCGTGCCCAGCGTGACTCTCTCCCTCTCCGGCTCCTGTTTACGTGGGCCCTGCGGGGGGGCCAACCCCTGCATCTCACTGTTTCACTTCAGCCAGCAGATTTAATAACATCAATAAAATGCCTCAATCCTCCACCCATCCACGGCTGCACCCACCTCTACGTCCCCCTCCGCCCGCCCGTCCCCTCCTACCACCTTCCCCCTTTGTTCCTGACCCCCTACCCAACTCACCCCCTCCTACCCACCTTACCGCCATGCTCAACTCTCCTCCCCCCCCTCACCTCCTTCTACCATGTGTTTTGTCAAGGTTGCTGGATGGCCTTCCCTGCCCTCCTCCCCTCTCCCCCTCCTTCACCACCAGCTCTACAGTCTGGGTGACATCTCTGATTTATTACAGCAGAGCCCAGAGTGCTGCTGACAGCCCTGTGTGTGTGTGTAAGTGTGTATGTGTGTGTGTGTAAGTGTGTGTGTGTGTGTGTGTGTGTGTGTGTGTGTGTGTGTGTGTGTGTGTGTGTGTGTGTGTGTGTGTGTGTGTGTGTGTGTGTCCAGGTCTCTAGTACTGCAAGAAAACCTTTGCAGGAAGACCAGTCACCTTGTAAAACACACTTGTGTAGATGTGCATGGCACACACAAACACACACACCTCCCTCTCTCCACAAATGGGACACTTGAATACACACACACACACACACACACACATCGTAAAAAATCTGGAGCCAAACTTTTGGAAAGGGCTGACAAAGATCTTGATAGGGATGGGTCAGAATATTCGATTATACGTTCCCAAGGGTAAAAATATTTTTTTAACATTTGGACCATTAACATCTTTTCCCATTCAAATATAAAGTTTTTCACAAGCCATAACTTTGTTTACCTGGTGATGCCTGCTGAGGGCTTGTCTAATTCCCTTGAACAAAACCTTCACCACAGATACTATTGGGTATATACTATAGCATATAACCGCGTTTTTTCACAACAGACAATTTGACTGGAAAGATATTAAGTTATTTCTTTCCGATGATCCATGGCTGCCTTTGTGAATGTCGGCACACATCGAATAATCGATTATTCGTTCATACCACCCACTGATTATTCGATCATGAAAATGTTGAGTTATTCACATCCCGAGATCTTACTAGAATTTGTGTGTGAGATAAGTAAATGTGTGACTGTGTGTGTGTGTGTGTGTGCTTCCACACAGCCTACATAACATTCAAGGCCAGGTCAAAGGTCAGAGATCAGAGGCTCCTTTTAATTCACAGCAAGCAAATAAAAGGTGCCGACTTTAAGAGGGTGTTTGTTTGTGTACAAGTTATGGAATATGGATTTTTGTTGTGTGCACCTATTTGTTAGTGTATGTACTTGGATGTGTGTGCGTGTGTGTTTGTTTGTGTGTAGGCCAGGATTTGACAGCTGGGACAGGGTGCATAATGTCCAGCAGATAAGAGGAGCCTTGACAGCCTCGAGGAAAAGAGAGACAGAGAGACAGACAGACAGACAGAGACAGACAGACAGACAGACAGACAGACAGACAGACAGACAGACAGACAGACAGACAGAGAGGGACAGAGAGAGAGACTGAGACAGGACGGAGCAGAGCCAGCGAGAGAGAAAAAGAGCGAGTGGGAGGGAGGAAGGGAGGAATAAAATGAGAGGGAGAGAGAAGGATGGCGGGAGATCAAGGGAGGGGAAGGAGTTCATAGTGCATCAGAGATGATGAACAGAGTAGGTGTCAGGACGAGGGATGAGGTGGAGGATGAAGAGGCTTGAAAAGGGATGAATCAAGGCTGCGGGGAGCAGAGATATCATAAAACGTCACCTTGCTAGAGAGATGTATATGAAACTGTGGGTCACTGTGTTCTAATGATGTCGATATCTTTATTTTAGCTGTGAATTAATAGGATGACATTGATTTGCTTTAGTAGAAATCTTTAATGAGGAGGCAGTCTGGCTTATCCCAGTTTAAAACTCAAACAAGGCCACTCTCGCATCATTAGACATGCAAAGATCTAAAGCTGCGCTGGAAAGACTTGTTATGCCTTATTTATACAGTATTTGCTCATTTGTGAATATTTGGGGCAAGCTAGGACCAGCTACCCCTGCCCAGCATACAGAGCTACGTCTCTGTTGGCTAAACACACCTTATTGCCACTGTATTGCCAGGCCGCCTCTCAAGCAACGAAAGCATTCCTCTCCGTCAGAGGCAGACTAGGCTGCTGATTAGCTCGTCGCTAACCTAGGCTAATAGCACCCAGACAGCCCGACAAAATTAAGTTCTTGTTTTGACAGAGGGCCTTGCTAGTGCTTGGCGATAGACAGCTTGTAAATAAGCGTCTGGTTTTAATGAACAGTTTGTTGTGTGGCGAGGCTAAACGTCTGACAGCGCAGCGCGTGTCCGACTGCAATTGTTGTGGTTGTCAGAAGAAGCTGCTACACAACCCGCCTTCTTCCATTTGGATCAAGCCATGCCGTTTTTGTACTGTCAATGTGTACGCAAATGAAGGCGTAAATTTAACGCTTACACTGAATGGCACAGAAACATAAAGGAAGGCAGAAATGACAAATATTAGAGTTATTAAAAGCGTTAGGTTGTTTCAGTGATGTTTATGATGCTTGCAGACAAGTGTGAGTAAAGAAAGGCCAACTGAAATGCTTGAAAATGAAATAAAATAACGATGACAGAAAATTGTGAGGGTTGAAAAGAAAGGACAAAGGGCGCAAGGAAACAAGACAAGGAAAGGAAGATTTAAGGAAGGATAAAAGGTGGAGATTGAAACGATGACATCTCTTCCTCTGTGATGGATTGTAAATGGTTCATCCCCCCCCCCACACACACACACACACACACACACACACACACACCTCTGTACGAAAGCTTATTTGACACTTTTTTGCTGGCACAGCATAAAGCGTTTGCCATTTTCCATATTTCATCCACGGCCCATTGGAAAGCCATCGGCAGCCCCGGTGCAGTTAGAGGGGATGCGTCTGAAGACCTCGTCCAAGACACGCAGAAAGTCAATGTAGCTACTGAGTACAGGAGACCTGCTCCTGAATATATTGACTTTATCTTTATGTCAGGATAGTGAATGGTTAAGCCGTGGAGGTTCTGGCTTTCAACATGCTCTGAATGACAAGGATCAGTATTAACTTTGGAAAATAGTGTTCAGATTAGTACATTCAATCATTACATGGATACCCTCCTGCTGTTAATTATTTACATAAAGTTTGAATTGATTATCTGTCATTCATTCAGAAAAGCTTATTTTTTTATTTTTGTGGGTGCTCATTTGTTCATTAACGTCTCAAATAATTCTCAAAAACAAAATATTAACCTCACATGATCCATCCTTGAGATAAGACACAAAATGTTAGCAAAATTGCAACCTCACACTCACAGCCTGAAAGATCCCAGACCCCGGAACTTCTAAGCAACTTATCTCAGCGAGCCTGCTGCTGTTAAGAGTATTAAAAATGTCTGAGTGAACCGGCAGGGAAACTTCACCCCTGCTCCATCATTGCTTCCCCTAGCGTTCAAACGCCCCTCCTTGGCCGATAAGCTAGCATTTGAGCAAAAGGGCGGGAAAAAAAAGGATGTGTGAAACGCTGATGGTTGAAGTCAAGTTGTTAAGAGAAGAGTCGGCCGGGGTCGGGGTGAGGGGGAGGGGGGCAAATCATGTTCTCGGGAAAACGCCCACTCAGCAGCAGAGGATTTTTACGCGGATGATTGGGCTTGGCTTTGGCGATCGGCGGTCGCCTGGCTAGCTATCAAAGCAAGTGGCTGACACATGGCTAATTCTGCCAGGGAGATGAGGACACCTCGGTAATTGCTAGTGCCTTTGCTACGCTAATCCCCCGCGCAAAACGGGGTAACGTGCATGCTAGGGGGAAGTGCTTGTCAATCTCCTCCCATTACACAAACACACGATGTGTTTCACAATGAGGAGGAGAAGGAGGTGGAGTAAAAGGTAGCATGGAGGTAGTGGTGAGAGAAGAAAAAAGTAGTGAAAGGTAGAGGAGGTAAGAGGAGAATAGTGGAACAAAGGAGGTCAGAGGAGAATAAAGCAGTGAGAGGAGACTGTGATGGAGAATGGCACGAGTTAATATACAAACCAGAGAGTATTGCAATATGAAATCTGTGTAAATACATCAACAGTTGGATAAAGAGACCCTTTTCAAGAGTGTGTATGACTATATCGTAAGGGGTTTATTGGTATGTCAGTACCCTGGTTGAGTCAAATGTGGTTGCCCTATCTTGGTTAATACCTTTGATATTGTAAACTAGAGAAAGAAATCTTAAAAAAGCCATTCCTATTGTCGATTACCGGATATCAGAAGACCTTTTAAAATATCCTTAAAGTTTAAATAGACTTAACCAAAATTTGAAACAACTAGAAAACTACACAAGAGAACATCAAAAAACTGAACATTTAAATGTTGAGATGGTTGAATGATTTTCTTTCTTTTCCGCCTTTCTTCTTTTTTTTTTTTACTTTTTAAACTTATTGATCACAAATAAAATGTAGATCTTATTTTCCCCCAAAAGAACCACAAGAAGAACTCCAGTCCCAGACTCTTAAATGATAAAACAACTTAAACAAATAACCTTTAAGCCAAGCCCGCCACACTCACCACTCAACACTTTGTACGACAAAATAACAAAACAACATTACAATAGCGATGCGATTGGTGCGGTGCGCGTCTCCTGTTGCTACGGGTTGCTCTGCGGTTGCCACGGGTTACCTTTGCGCTCAGAGCGCTTGGTGCGCCTCCGCTTGAAGCGCCGGCGGATCAGACAGAAGTAGGAGCCCAGGCTCTGCACGCCATCGCCCGGCAACGCCATGCCTCCCCAGACCGCAGCAGGACCGGCAGGAACCCAGCAGGTACCCCCCTGGACTGACCCGGACCGGAGCGCACTGGACCGGACCGACGGACTGACGCGGACCGGAGCGCACTGGACCGGACCGACGGACTGACGCGGACCGGAGGGTACTGGACCGGACCGACGGACTGACGCGGACCAAAGTACAGGACTGACCTGGACCGAACCAACTGGACTAACCTGGAGCGGACTTGGCCAAACCGCCGGACCGGGGCGTACCGGACCAAACCGACAAGGACCGGTCGTACTGGACTATCCTGGACCGAACCAACTCGACTAACCTGGACTGAACCACTTGACTAACTGGATCAAAACAGGGCTATCCTGGACTGGACCAAAAAAGAACTTCTGAAACCAGACTGCGAGAGGTGCCTGGTTCTTGATGGCCGTATAAACAAGTCCAGGGTACACCAGAGCTGCGCTATAAGAGCCACCCGGCGCACACTCAGACTCCACACACCTGCAGCGATCCTCTGACTACACTTCACTACAGCCTGACTCTCCTCCTCCTCCGCCTCCTCCCCTCTCTCCCTCCACCTACCTCCCTCCTCCTCCATAGACTCCATCTCAGCCGTATTGGTTCCCGAGAAGAGAAGAGAAGAGAGGAAGAGAGGAAGAGAGGAAGAGAGAGAGAGAGAGAGAGAGAGAGAGAGAGAGAGAGAGAGAGAGAGAGAGAGAGAGAGAGAGAGAGAGAGAGAGAGAGAGAGAGAGAGAGAGAGAGAGAGAGAGAGAGAGAGAGAGACCTACTGGCACTGGAGGTAATTTCTACGGTGACCGGGAGTAACAGGAGAGCGGCGAAGGATGAGGAACAAAAAAAAATGAAAAGATGAAAAAAATCTCAAATTCAATCTAGCTGACGAGAAGCAGAGGTAGAATCAAGGTGTGTTTGATACGTCCCTGATTCTTTCCCTTGGTGGGGCCGGGAGAGAAACGAGAGGAGAGTGTGGACTCCAGTCTTTAGAGAAGCCGGTTCTCTCTGTCTTGTCTCTCTTCCTCAGATGAATAATACTCTCAGCCCTGCTCCTCGTTCTTATCCAGCAACAAACACCTTTGTTCACTGATTTGACAACATGAACTGGGACTAAACATGTATATTCTGTTTCTGTTCTGTATTCTGGAACACAGTTGCACAACACAGACACAGCACCACACACACCTCTTCTGTCCTCTCATTGGTATGTGGAGTAGAGTCAAAGTAAAAAGATCCAGTCAGTTAAACGTCTACACCCATCTAGTGGTTACTTTGTGTAACAGCAAGTATGTGAACTCAGAATGGGACAATGCACGCCCAAGCGTTTGAGACGTAACATTACATTTGGCAGCAATAGCGACAAATAAGGATGCAAGACCAGAAAGATATAGAGAAAAAAGAGAAAAGTATAAACTAGTGAATGATAAAGTAAAAAGAAAGACAGAAAGAATGATAAAGGGAAAGATTTAAAAAAAAAAAAAAAGAAATACAAAGAAATATAATGGTATAAAGATAAGCTCTCACCGAGTTGGATTCCCGTTTTCTGTGATTCTTACGGAGAGAAGGAGCTGGTCGTTAGATGACTGCAGAGGGAAGAAGAAAGTCCATTAAATCACCCAGCCCATTACAACACCCTGTAGATAATACATCACTGGGGAGTTATAGAGGTAAGTGGTGGTCTTTATTCCTATGTGGATGTATGGACCTAATTTCCGAGCCAAGCTTCAGAGTTGCAGGTGGAGTAAGGGTTTATACACATTGAGTGATGTTTAAGATAAGATAGAACTTAATTAATCAATGATGGGGACATTTTTGGTTTCACAGCAAAAAGTGCAGGAAAGCAGGAGATACAACAATTAAACCACACACACAATATGATCATAAATGTAAATGTCATGGTAATGAAATAGCTCAAACATAAGCGCAAACATAACCGGCACCTGAGGTAGACATCAAAAACTAAATATGCTACATAGATTTTTCACCAATCGTAACCACCAAGTATCTGAGTGACTGGGTCTTTCTCAGGCTAAAGTGATGCTCTCCTCGTGAGTTCTCTATGCACCCATGGAATAGGGTGACCCTGCTTTGGTACCACTGTGAGAGTGTCCACAGCAAAAAAGCACGTTTGTATTACAAACTGTATGCTCACTGCTGGGAAACAGCTGCATTGTCTGCCTCCTAGGGGGTCTGTGTGTGTGTGAGGGGGGCAGGGTGGTCTGGTGGTGGTGTGTTCCAGTCCCAGTCGAGATATAATGGTTTGGAAGTCCAATATCCACAGTCTACCTGTTGATGCGTCCTTCAGCAAGATGCCCCTAACCCCTATTTGTTACTTATGCACATGTATTTTCAACATAAATCCCGTTTGAAAATATGCATCCATTCTGAACTAAAGAGTAAATACCAAATAGTGTGTCTTGGAGTGTTCCTCACTCCCAGTTCCTTATTCATAAAAAAAGCCAGTTTCCAAACTTGGATTTTATCACAACTGCGCCAAAAACATCACTGTATTTAACTTAATTGAGTGAAATGAGTGTCGGTGAGACAGAAGTAGACAGAAGTAGACAGTAGGAGGTGTGTGTGTGTGTGTGTGTGTGTGTGTGTGTGTGGTGTGTGTGTGTGTTGTGTGTGTGTGTGTGTGTGTGTGTGTGTGTGTGTGTGTGTGTGTGTGTGTGTGTGTACTGGCGGAAAAAGAGAATGAGAGATGTGTGTCTATGATTGTGTGCATGTGTGTGTCTCTGATTGTGTGCATGTGTGTGCGTGAGTGTTCATGCGTGTGTGTGTGTCCATGTACTTTGAGAGGGTAAAAGAGGAAGAGGGAGTGGAAAAACAAGAGCACGCATTGGGAATAAAGATGGATTTTAGAAAACACAGTCCAGATGGCTCTTCATTCAACCAGGGGTCAGGCTCCTAGCCAATCACAACCGCCGGCAACGTCGAGCCCCGCCGTCCCCCCGAGCTCCCATCCATCTTCCATTACAGAAAATAAAGGTGTACAAAGGAACAAGAAAACAAGGGAGAATACAAGAGCAGAGCCTTGTGTGTGACCGCTGTGAAACGATGGGAAGTTCAGTGGCTTAAGACGGAGTCGACGCGACCACAGCCTCTTTCCTCTCTCGTCCACCTCAAAGAAAGCCATGCATAAATAAAGAAAGTCCCTACTGCTCCAAACAACCTTTATGATGAAAAAAACAACAGCTTGAGACCTTTTTTAAGCCGCAGTTCCGAGGCCGTTGATCTTAAAAAACACTGTTGCGAGAAACCTTTATTTTGGATACACCACATTCCCCCCATAATGTGGGTTTTCAAATTAAATGTCTCCTCCAAAATAAAGAGACCAGACGAATGGTGAACTTCCCCTGGCATGCGATGCGGTGGAGGAGGGAAGCAGAGACTTCCACTAATCATGTTCTGAAACCCTGACAGATGAGTGCTCCTTGCTCTCCCATAGCCCGGCAACCATTCCAAACCACTACAGAAACTACATTAGGAGCCCCTGCCTTAATTATAGAAGTATACACAAAACGTTCAGCTCACCAAAAGTTTGAGCAGAAAAGGGTATTTTATTGAGCACAAAGTGTGAATACAGAATACTCCATGTGTGTGTGCACTGAAGAGTGAGGACCTGCTTGAGGTACTGCAACAGCTGGGAATCCTTTGAATCTGGTCATGGAAATCATGTGTTTGAGGGACATTGAGTGACTGGTTAGACAGCAAGACAGATGTCGGGTATGGAGAAGGAAACTACAAACTTTTTACGCTGATTTGAAATGCAGTGTGTTAGCTATTCACTACGGTATTGTGTTTGAGGGTGTGTGTATGCGTGTGGTGTGGTTTGTGCAGTTGTGCGTGTCCATGCAGATACATGTCTATGTGTCTTTGTCTGCGTGTATGCAAGCATGTGTGTGTGTGTGTGTGTGTGTGTGTGTGTGTGTGTGTGTGTGTGTGTGTGTGTGTGTGTGTGTGTGTGTGTGTGTGTGTGTGTGTGTGTGTGTGCATGCGGGTGTGCATGCGGGTGTGCGGATGAGTGAGTGAGTGTGTATGTATTCCCGGACAGGGATGACAGGCCCTAGGGCTTCCTGCAGACAGGGTAGATAAGCCCCCCCCACCCCACTCCCGCCACTCTCCCACCAGCAGGAGAGACCCAGGGCAGGGCCTGACAGAGTACATCCCTCCAGAGGAGGGGAGGAATGAAGAGTGGGAGGAGGAGAAAGGAAGATGGAGAGAGAGAGACTGATTGTGATGGAGAAACCTTACTGTTCATATCGTGTTGGAAATTAGAAAAAGATGGGGAGATGGGAGAGAGAGAGAGAAAGAGAGAGATAGAGGGAGAGAGAGATAGAGTGTGACGGAGAGGGGAGAGGGCGAATAAGTCAGAGATTAAATTGAAATGAAGAGCTTTAACTTTTAGGGAGATAAAATGCAAATGGCAATTAAACCTTGTCAGACCAATCTCTGACAACGTGAACGGAAACATAGTTCACTTTTATCTTTTTCAGTGTATGTATGTGCGAGCACCCGTGGGGGCGTGTGCGTCTTCATGTGTGTGCATGTGCGCATGCTGCGAGAATAACTAAGTACATCAACAAAGAGTCCATACTTTCACAGAAATTAATTTGTTGCGTGGGGGTTTCAGTGTTTTTGTCTTTTCACCAAATGACCAGCAGAGGGCAGGCTTGTTACAATAAAACGTTTAGTTTCCGGACTGCTTCATGCTATGAGAGAACACAACCATTTACATATTGTTTCAACTTCTCTCAGCCCAATAAGGTGGTTTGGCACACTATACCAATGAGAATAATAAGGTACACTACACAAGTTACACAATGTTACACTATTTACACCCAAGAGATATAGCGGACACTACATTGTGAATGGGCACAGACAGAATCATTAGCTGTTGAGGTGTTAGGACTCCCGGCTAAACGGTTGAGGGTTGGACCACATGTTGCCTCAGGCCTACCTGCTCATTAATGACATTTATCGAAGAAAAATAATCCCTGTTCGGCTGTTTGGATTAAAGCATCTGTTAAATAGGTTGTCATGACGTTTGGGAACATTTGTGAATGCTCGATATAAAGCCGGCATGAACATAAAAACATGGTGAGCATTAGAAACTAGAGGAAGGGGCTGTGGATCCACGGGATCGCGGACCACCCTTCACGTCTGAGCAAGGGGCTCCCAGGCGCTACTAGCAGCCGGCCTGCCGGAAATGAGATTCAGATAACATAAAAAGGTGCATTAACATCTGACCTCTTGGACAGAAAGAGAAATATTTTATAGTCCACTCAAACATTAATTTGTGGAACCGTGAAGCATCTCTCAGCAGTGGAGTTATGTAAAGGCCAAATACCAAGTTTTACAAAGAAATATATATAAAAATATTGTTAGAAGATACACGGTTTGATTTATTGATTTATTAACTGTTGCAGAGTTCCTTTACTGATTATAGCAGATATTAAGCATCCACATTAGAAGCAATAATTCTAGTTTAGTATAGACTATTTATTACTTAGTGCTAACCAATTTACTTTTTAAAGCAACAGTTCCTGAAGCAGCAGGGAGCACGTGGGCATCTTGCCTGTGAGGATCAATCGCACAGCCTTTTCGCCCAACAGTGTATGGTTTCTGTATCTCCTGCGGTCTGTTCTATACAACTACATGTTGTCATGGAGACACCCTCCCAACACCAGCCAAAGTAGGTGAACATCTATGATTTGTGCTTCTGTCCGGGCCTGGCAGGTAATGGACAAAAACTAACTCTACAGGCAGCATGACAGAGTGGTTGCTAAAACTTGCTAATTTTTTTTATTATAGGAAGCTCTTCAAAGCGTTTCCAGAAAGGACATGGCAATTTAGTTGAA
Organism: Gadus morhua; assembly: GCF_902167405.1. Classification (NCBI taxonomy): domain Eukaryota; kingdom Metazoa; phylum Chordata; class Actinopteri; order Gadiformes; family Gadidae; genus Gadus; species Gadus morhua. The sequence goes on along the minus strand of NC_044067.1, from coordinate 16,121,872 downwards.
TGTCAGCGACACAGATTCTAGGGTTCCCCGGTAAAGTCTGGGTGCTGGAACGTTTCCATACAGACCCCACCGGCATCTGCTCCAACTGCCAAGGAGAGTTAGAGAACGCTGACTATGGGCTAGGGTGGGTAGTAGAGCACAGGGGTAGCAACAAGTTAGCCAAGAGTCGGCACAATAGTATGACAGGGCTAGCGTTACCTGAGTGCAGAACTAGCACATAGCCAGTGCAGGACTAGCACCCGCTAGCACCAGGCTACTGCACTGCTAGACTAAACCTGACACAGGTCTAGCAAAAACCTGGCACAGGTCTAACACCAAGCCTTGCACCAAGCTAATGCAAGGGTTAGCATATCCTCATAAAGGGCTATTGAGATGCGTGAATGAGGAGCCCTAAAGGGGGGACAAGACAAGCAAGTAAATAGTTTGATATCGATGAGTGGGACACAAAAAAAACAGCAGAGAGCGCAACAGAAAGTGACAGAGGGCCACCAAGGGCGGCTTTGAACGTGTAGATATCATCCTCAGACATCAAACTTTCATAAAAGGAGGATCCCTATCTCAAGATTAGCTGCCACTAGAGTCAGTGAATAGTAGGCACAGAGCACGAGCTCCCTCATCAGTACCCAGAGTTTTCCTCAACAACAATGACTTGATTCTTGTTCACCGAGTCCCCCCTCCCCCCCCCCCCCCACTCTCCTGGCCGCCCACATTTCCTCCCAGTTGACCATCCGCCCTCCCCGGTGCCCACCCTTCCCTGCGGCCCAGCCCCCAGTGTCCCCCAGCCAGCTCCCTCTCCACTTGGCAAAAGCTTTGGGTCCCTGCCCAGTGCCTCGGTCTGAGGCTGCGCGATGAGTGTGTCTGTGTGTGTCAGTGTCTGTAAGAGAGAGAGAGTGTGTGTGTGTGTGTGTGTGTGTGTGTGTGTGTGTGTGTGTGTGTGTGTGTGTGTGTGTGTGTGTGTGTGTGTGTGTGTGTGTGTGTGTGTGTGTGTGTGTGTGTGTGTGTGTGTGTGTGTGTTTTTGGCGTAATGTGTTGTGTGCGTCTGTATGCGTGTGGGTCGTTCTTGTGCGTTGGGTGGGTGTGTGTGTCACTGTGCCCGTGAGTGTGTGTGCGTTCTTTCTTGTGAATATGTGTGTAGTACATGAGGGGAACATGGGGAACAATGGATGGCTCTGTGCTGGGTCTCTCTGGCAGGGCCACACACACCTGACAAGAGCTCAGCCAATCACACAGGAGCGAGGTGTGGTGGAGAGCCAATCATAACAGAGGTGTTTGTGTGTGGTGGGGCCCACAGAAGCTGGAGCTTTGGTGTTCGCAATGTCTGACTACATGAGTGGCTTAACAGGGCAGGGTATCGAACATGCGACCTCTTGGTTACAGGAGAAGAGGGTCCAGAGTCTTTGGCTAAACGGCTCCCTTACATGTTACCACACACACACACACACACACACACACACACACACACACACACACACACACACACACACACACACACACACACACACACACACACACACACACACACACACACGATACCATCAAACCAATTAACTCCATGGTGAGTTAATTGGTGGAGAGGAACGCACGCACACATCTTGTGTTACATTCAACAGCATGTCTGGTGACCTCTACCACGCTTCCCCGGGTAACAGACAACCGTTACACAGACAGACAGGAGGACAGCTGGACACACAGACATAACCCTTGGACAGACAGGCAGGTAGACAGGTTGTTTGACGAGGATAACTAAATACCACAGAGGTTATTTATATTGCGTATAGACAAACAAAGAAAATGAAGGAACCATACCCCTAAATGAGACATACATACCACAAATGAATGTATAATACCTGATATTTTTGTTTCTCTTAGGGTACTAGGATGGGGTATAAGGGAACTATGACAGGGGGTTGGGGTTCTAGGACAATCTTCTAGCACAACTCCCCTCCAAGTGAACAAGTGAACCAAAGTGAGGTGTAGAGTTTTCCCAGCATCTCTCCGTAGAGTGGAGAGGAGAGCGGGTGGGGAGGAGACCAATAGAGTGTTTTACTGCACTGCAATGCGGTCTGACATTGGGGTAATGACTTCACACACACGCAAACACAGGTCCGCACAAACACACACACACACACACACACACACACACACGTCCATACACAACTATGTTTGTGCTTCTCAGAAACATAGTAAACAAACAAAGAGTGTGTAAACATGGAGGGGACAAGTAAGCAAACAATGGGATTTAGAAATTAAAAAGGGCTCAGACAGTGATTCACAAACAAACACAAGAAAGATATATATCTATATATTTATAGATGTATAGCTCTATAGATATACACGTGTATTTATATACACACAGACACAACAGACACACAAGCTGTACACCTGTAAGGATATCAATCAGGGAGATTGTCCTCTGCAGCAGATCTATTAATACCACAGCATCCATAATGACTCCACATATCTGGAGCTCAATGTGTGTGCTTAGCTTTGTGAGCTTAGGGGTGTGTGTGTGTGTGCGTGTGCGTGTGTCCCCTGGCACTATGTGTATCTAGGTCAGCCATCTGGGGACTTGCCTAGTTTGAACGTACACACACACACACACACACACACACACACACACACACACACACACACACACACACACACACACACACACACACACACACACACACACACACACACACACACACACACACACACACACACTCACACACACACACACACACACACACACACACACACACACACGGTAACATCTGCTTGGCCACCGCCCACAGCACCGGCCAGCTCCACCTGAGCCCTCGTTAGGCTCCCCGAGACCCGGGGAGAGAGGGGCCCCTGTGTGTGTCTGTGTGGGTGACGTTGTTTGTGTGTTTGCATGTGTGAGCGTAAGGAATTTACAAGGTGTTGGTGCCTCTGGGATGCGTGCCTACCAACGCGTGCGTGCGCGCAATTGTACGCTTAACATCTACTAATACGGTAACGTACTCATTTCTGTGGATGTAATTCTGAACTCTGGTGCCTCATTACCCCGGTTGGCCCCACATCAACACCGTTCTTGCATTCTTCTAGCGGCCTCCTGTCAAACGCACAACAGCCTACACCATCCAGGTGATTAGAAAGAAGGCATTGCATGTCTTTGCGTCACAGGTGAGCGTCTGATCTCCTCGTTTATTATTCCACGTCTCGACCCCTCCCGTCCTCACATTTCGACCGCCCATCCGTTCCTCGTTACGTCCACTCAACTAAAAGGTGCACCTTCCTCTGCTGTTGCAGCCTCGACCCTATGAAACCATCTTTCCCAATCTATTCATTAGCTGAATCTATGATCTATTTCGAGTGAATTCTAATTCCAATCTACATAGAAAGCTCTTGCTACAGATCATCATCCAGTCTTATTTTTTGGCTGCATTATTTTAATTTGATCTGTCTGTAATTGTGTAGTTTCTTTATTTCAACTTGTTTTTTTACGTTGTTTATTTATACACTTGTACTCTTTATGCGTGAACGTTAAGCACTTTGTAACTGTAATATCAAATGCAACATGAATTAAGCTTTTCTTACCCACCCAGTCCTGTGTTCTTTTCTACTGAACATTGAGAGTTTAGTTGAAGTGCATCAACCGGTTTAGGGCGAGTCCTCTAACCTCTGTAGTTCTATGCCTCGGTTGTTCCCGGCCTCACCGGTATAACAGCGAAATGACTGAATGTAAAATGAGTGTGACGCTGAGCCTCCAAGCGTGGTCTCATTCTCCGCAGGAATGTGAGCTAGTGAAGATGAATACCTGAAGAATAAGCAGTGCTGCCCCCCCCCCCCCCCCCCCCCCCCCCGCTCCTCATACAACAGAGCCCCAGTCACTCCCACGCCATTGCTATTCACCGGCCACAGATTGGGTTTCAACAAGGCTACCTTTACAGTGGGTGGCAAGAGATTGCATGCTCTGTGTGTGTGTCTCAAAATGCCTCTATCGCATTATGTCTAACCATACCGACCACCAACAAAATGACAAGGTCATAGCACAAACCATCGAACACACATAATGTATGGATATACATAATTATAATACATAGAATATAAATAATTAACTAACAGCACACAGTTGTCTACTGCTGGGTCACTAAAGTCGATTCCCCTACTGCCAAAGGGAAGGATTTAACAGCAGTGATTGTCAAGCCAGGAACAGATGCATCCTGGGAAGATATACCAGATATATATACACCTTTATATGGGAAGTAATGACAGAGCCTAGTGTGTTGTCTGTGGTGTCATCCTGCCAGACACACAGAGTGTGTGTGTGTGTGTGTGTGTGTGTGTGTGTGTGTGTGTGTGTGTGTGTGTGTGTGTGTGTGTGTGTGTGTGTGTGTGTGTGTGTGTGTGTGTGTGTATGTGTGTGTGTGTGTGTGTGTGTGTGTGTGTGGTCTTAAGGCTCCTACGGTCTGCATGGCACATTCCAACACAAACATAGACTTTTCCTTTTGCTAGAGAGAGACAAACACACAAAGAGACAGAGAGAGAGAAAATATGTGAGAAGAGTGTGCCTTTGTGTGTAATAGCAACTAGTGGTCAGGTTAGAGATTGCAATCAACAGAATACACTCATCCCTTCTATTCCAAGGACTATCGTGGCCTGTACTGGCCTATATTGTGTAAGGTGCCAGTAGGCAATTCAATTTTAGACGGCTCTAACCTGCGGCCAAAATCCGTTAACCAATAACGGATTTCATAGTCATCTTAATCACTGTACAAGTTGAGGTCGTTTCGTCTGTCAGTGGGTCCGTCGCCTCTGAGCTTACGAATCCGGAGTGTTCCGGGAGAAACGGAGCATTACCAACAGAAATCGAGGCGGAAGTATACTCAGAAGTCCAACCATTCGCGAAAAAATAGAGAGTAGTATAATATCTGAGTTGTATATATACATGTTGTATTTGACGTTTTATACTTATATTATAGTATATATCTGACTTTTTTATTTTATTGTTCACCTGCTTTGGCAATGAGTTATAACTGGTCATTTAAAAATGGCGCAACACATTGAGGAAAGAATTTGCGGGTTGGTGAGGGGTGTCACATGCCAGCGCCGCGTAGGCAAGTCACTGCCCTCTAGACTAGAGGATGTATTGCGTAACCTCCAGAACAACGCTGAAACCGGACAGAGGTATGAAGGGTAGTCCCGGAGACAACGTTTGGTACGGACGGACGAATTTCGTCCGGATCCGGAGGTATGAATCGGCCTTTATATGTAACGCCACCTTCTGTGTGGATGTTTTGCGCTCTGTCTGTACAGCGGTTGATTCTGATGTCCGTGCCCGAGAGAGGGTGAAGCTTCTGCGGCACATAGTATAACGCTACGGTGTGTGGCACATTTCATATACAGCATCGCTCATTGTAACGCAAATGCATTACAGCCATGGGGATATCACAACCCCCTCCTTCCTACAAATCTCAGCCCAAAAACCCTCTCTTTTTTTGAATGCGTTCTCTTTAGATCCGTTTGTCCGTTCTGGGCTACTGTAGAAACATAGCGCTGAAACATGCAGCGCGCCGTGGAAGAGGACCCGCTCTCTATGTAGATATAAAAGGCTCACTCCGAAGTTATGAAAAAAAAAATATTTATCTTATTTTCATGGGATTATACACTAATTAAAGAATTCTTATGAATATTACATTCTATTCCAGTCCTAGATTCCAATGAATACAACACACTGCCCTTTAAATAGACACTAGACGTTTCAGGTTGCTTATATACACACTTCAAATGGAACTTCCAGGTTTGAAGGGAAATCCCGTCTACTCGGGATCAAAGTGATCCTGTTGAGAAATTGTAACGTGCAAGCAAAATATATAAAAGCCCAGTCCATGTGAGCCTGCGTGTGGAGCTCCTGCAGGGGGACAGGCGGCCGGACCAGGGGCAGAAGAGGCCTGAAGACATGCCACACTACAGGCCAGTGCACTAAGCTCCTCACCCTGGGCTGCTGGCTGGTCGGCCATCAAAAGACCGCTTCTGTTGAGTGGTGCTGCTCTTGCTTACGGTGTGGTTTTTGATGTATTTACAAGGAGCTTAGTAAGGGAATACAACAGTTTAAATTAATACATTTTATAGATATATATAGAAAGTATTTCAAGCAAAATAATGAGGCTTCTGATTTGTTGTCAAAAGGAAGCTATGCATTCACTTGCGGAGGGAATTAGGAAATTATAGGAACATTTGAAGGTATTTTCTGCCAAGGAGATGGAAAACTTTGGGATAATATTTGGAAAAGGGATTTTGATGTAATATGCTTTGTATGCATGTGTGGATGTTTAAAGGCCAAAAGTTTAGAGATGAAAACGGACAACCAATGCTCCCAGACAAAAAGATAAACTGCTTGTGTTCACATTTGCGCATTGAAACACTGCAGTTCTCTGTCAGTTCTCAGCTCAGTCTTCATCATAAACATTTGATCTCACTAACATTGTGCATGTTTGACTCGTGGCCGCGTACTTAAGATGTGTGTGTGAGTAGGAGGCGGAGAGGTCTGTGAGTGAGATGCCCTGTGTGTGTGTGTGTGTGTGTGCGCGTGTGTCTGTGAGTGAATTGCCCTGTGTGTGTGTGTGCGCGCGCGTGCGGGTGTGCGTGCGCGCGCGTGCGGGTGTGCGTGCGCGTGTGATGAACTGCGCGTGCGTGTGTGTGTGCAGAGCGCACCTGTGTTTCTTTGTTGAATTATTCACACAGTGTGGGTCTCTTCACTCAAATAGAGCTCCCTTCAACAACTGACCCCACCTCACCTCCCCTTCATCCCGCCATCTTCCCTTAAACATTTATGAATAAATTGCGCGAGCGTGGGCCGAGAACTCTTCTTTGGGATCCATATATATAATTTTTTTCTTCTTCCTCCTCACTATTTATTTTGCGCGCGGTTGCACTCTGACAAAGTTAACAAGCCGCGGTTCTTCAGAGCTGTGATTCTGCCCGCTCCACTCCCATCGTCGAAGGGCCCTCGGTTGCATAAGGGCCGGTCTATTTCTGGAGCGCCAAGCCAACACGCCTCCGTGAGGATGGGTGCTCGCCACGGCAACGGCTGTCTTCACTTAGGTCGGCCGTTAGATCCCCAAACAGCATCCACTTCCGTGGCCAATCAGGACGGAGACTGAACAAGGTGATGTCCTTTCGTCTGTCCTTTCGGCGTAATGCGACATCAATCTGGATCCAGGTCTGCTGTTTGCTGTCTTGGGTCTGCTATGTGTAAAAGATGCGTTGAACTACAATACTGCGTGCCCTCCATACTAAATTGACTGTAGCCGGCTAGCATTATGGGGAAGATTAAGTGGAATGGGGTTTTGGTCTCAGCTTATTTTCGGATAAAGAAACTGAAAAGTCGTGTCTTATTCCATCCGGAAGACTTTATCAACAGATATTTTTTTGTCTACCAGAGTCTAACTGCTGCCTCACTGCTCTGAGGTTATTTGAGGTAAGAGAGATGAAGATGGATGCTGCCTTTTAGTCTGGTTTGTGTCCATGGATCCATCCATCCAGATCCAACCATGCACCCATCCATCCACCCATGCACCTATTCATCCATCCATGCACCCATCCATCCAGTAATCATCCATTATCCATCCATCCATCTATATACGCACCGATCCATCGATCCATCTATGCATGCACCCATCGATCATCCGTTATCCATCCGCCCCTCCTATTGGATCATCGTGTGATCATGCGAACGTTCTGTTGGACCTCTGTGATGCTCCTTCTAACGTCCGTGTATACCCGCTCTACTTACCATGTTATTATTAGCCCAGCATTGTGCTGAGCGAGCATTGAGTGGGTTTCTGCTGAGGGGGCATTGTTTGCACTGTTCTAAAAATAAGAGCTTTCTCAACCCCCCATCCCCCCCTGTGCGTGTCCTTGTGGACAGCCAGAGCATGGGGTTGGGGTTGGGGGGGGGGGGGGGGCAAGCGTCTCAACGAGATGACAACACACTCACGCACACAAGCACACTCACAGCTGGATATGAAGGGCATGCTTCCAGCCAGGGGGGCACTCAAGGTGAACAAGAGGCACAGAGAGGGAGGGAGGAGGGAGAGTTGTGATGCAGGGGAGGGCGCAAAGGGATGGAGGGAGGGAATAAGGGGGAGGGGGAAGAGTGGGAAGGAGAAAGGAGGAGAGTGCAGGAGAGAGAGAGAGAGAGAGAGAAAGAGCCAAGGGGAAGGGGGGGGGGGGGAGAGAGACAGAGATGAGGAGATCGAAGAAGAGAGAGTACAGAGTGGAAAAAGATTAGAAAGAAATACTGATGGCGAGATGGGAGAGAGAAAGTGAGAGAGAGCAGTGAAGGTTAACGTTAAAGACGGAGCTTGGCCGGAGAGAGGGGGATGTCTGAGGGGTTCAGGTCTATTTCTGACCTCTAATCAGCCGCAGCCATCATCAACCCAGTGCCTGCTTACAGCCCTCATCGCCATCTATTCACCCTCCTCTTCATCATCCTCATCATCCTCATCATCCGTTCCATTGGACATGTGTTAAGTCTCGGTTAAACAACTAGGCAACATGTAGTTGATGTTTTGCCGCTCATAACCACATAATACGTAACAATCTGCTATTCGATATCAGACCCTGTAGCCTAACCAGAAGACCAAAGGTTCGATACCCGACAGCCCCGATACACACCAGTGACTCCCAGCTGGAGAAGCCCCATCTCATTCAGTGCAGAAATGGTATTTATTAGATCAGAGGAACAATCCCTGGGAAAACTGCTGTACAAACAGGCTGAAGAGCCTGTGGAGTTAATTTGGTTATCTCTCATCTCCTAAATTACCATTCCTTCCTCTTAAGTGGCCAAGCGTGTAATCAGCGGAGCCCACTCTGACGCTCGCTTCGGCTGGAACCCGCTGGATCGCCAGAGCGATCAGTGGAATGACTTCCTCCTCATCATCATCGGCATCCTCTTCGTATCTCCTCGGAGCACTTCATCAGTTCATCTGAAGGGACGCCAATCAATCCAAACTGGTCACCCTGCTGCTCTTGGTCCTTGCATGTGTGCGTGAGTGTGCGAGTTTGTGTGTTCAGCAGTATTGATACAGCTGCAGATGCGAGAAGGCCTTGAGAGGGAGTCATCAAATGGGGGCTCTATAATGTGTCACAATGCATTATGGGTATTTGGTATCTAACATAAATGCCCTTGATGATGCATAGATCCCTCAGAAGGAGGGATCTATGCATGGACGCCTGGACAAGCAGACTAACAGGCAAGGGGAAGGGATAGGAAGGAAGGGAGAAGGAGACAAGCAGAAGGACAGACCGGTGGACAAACTAACGGACCGCAGACAGTTAATCTGTAATCCTCAATCTTTGGCACACTTGGGTGTCAGCGCAGGGACTACACTAATGGAACGCGAGGTGAGGGATTTAAGGGGTTGCTGAAGCTCTTACCTAATAGGACTGGAGAGACTCTGTTCATTGTCAGAAAGAACCGCTGAGGCTAGAGACGCCGTTTTACTTTTCTCCTCTACCAGCAGTCTTCCGTCACCGACTGAAACACACTCAGGGCTCCTGTTAGTGTATCTTAGCTGAGCTCATTAGACAAACAAAAAACATCTGCGAATTTTCACAATTAAATTGATGATATCACTGCCAGCGGCAAACTGCTATTGCTATGTACAAACAACGCAGTGAAAGAGAGGCAGAGAAAAAGGCAAGAGCAAGATTGTAAATTATTCTGTGTTGTCATTAATATAATTTGGTTGACAAAATGTGAAGATGAAAGAGAGAGGCAGAGGCAGGGAGTCAGAGAGAGAGAGCGAGTGAGAAAGCAATGGAAATAGAATGACATAATGGCACAAACTAACAAAATGTTATGGAGGGGGGCATGGAGGTTGGGGGGGTATACTAGCAGCGGCAGGCTGCTCATTAACAGCTGCCTGCTTGACATGAGCAGACAATTAGGTCATAGTTCTGCCAGAGCCATTTCTAACTTCCTTTATTAACTGCCTTAAAGCCTCGCTGTTAACGCTCGCACCCAGGACACACACACACACACACACAAGTCTTCATTTAGCCAAGGTGTGTGTCATGCCAACAGCCTCCGGCAGAAAACCCTTAAAGGGTACCAGCTTCCAGCTCATCTAGGATAAGTTGCTAACCTGGCATTCGTTGGCTAACCTCGGCCACATGGGCAAACTTTGGTAAGCTGAGGCGTCGCACGTTAGCTAACTATGTTCACGCTCGTTCACATTAGCTCACTTTGCACAAGCTAACTAAAGCTACCCATGAGTTTGCTAGTATTTTTATCAATTCCACTATCGCCTTCCAGATGGAGCACGATATTAAGGGGGGGGGGGGGGGGGGGGAAGAGAGAGAGAGAGAGAGAGAGAGAGAGAGAGAGAGAGAGAGAGAGAGAGAGAGAGAGAGAGAGAGAGAGAGAGAGAGAGAGAGAGAGAGAGAGAGAGAGAGAGAGAGAGAGAGAGAGAGAGAGAGAGAGAGAGAGGTGATGGTTGTTACAGTGTGTGTAGCCCAGCGGACCTGAAGGAATGTGTAAATGTAAATGAAGCGAGACATATTGATGGGCTATAAAAAGATAATTTGAAATGAACATTTGATTCGATGTTATTGGCCCGTCCGTGGGGATTTCCTGCCTCCTTTCGGGGTGGCGGAGCTGCAGTTCATCATTCATGAACAGCCTCACCCAACCAAGGTTCAAGTTTATCGTCGCAGGCACAGAACAATGAGCAGCAGGCACTGAAGGCAATTTCGGCAACGTCTTGCCGGGGGAAAGAATAGAAGAATAGTAGCACAACGACAATTTCCTTTGAGATAACTGAAACAATAAAAGGCAATGACCTGGCAGTGGAGACCCACATAAATTATGATAAAACATCATTGGACTGCTCGCTCTCTAACATTGCGGCCAGTCAATGCATTCTCCCTTATACATCATTTATGTCAGCATAGAACTGTGGCAAATGCTCCTGCACTTAGCGTGTGTCACATGTGTTTATGTCCAGTCCATTTCCATGCCGCAATGAACCAAAGAACCGAAAGTCCAACGAGATTTCTTTTGCCACTTACCGAAAAGTAATCAGGAATTCTGTACAGACGGTTTGTCCAAAAGAAGAAAGTGGAAGGTCAAGTGACCTACCTAGACACAACAACTACATTATGTAAAATTCAAAAAATATATTAAAAAAAAAATTGAATTTCTCAAACAATATTTATATATATATATAAGAAAACTCTCAATGTATCCTTCCTTAACTGCTGCAGCTGCTACAATAAGAACAACTGCACTCTCCCCCTTCATATAGCGTGGTTAATATTGAATTTTAAGTTGATATTGTTGAAAGCAGTTTCATTGCTTTAAATAGAAGCTTTAGCATTGGAGTCAGACAGAAAATGTGTTATTTTTGCCAACATACACAGAGCACAGAATAGAAGATCCATCAGTGATAATTTGCTATGCAAATTGTGTCTCTGCTCTCCACAGAGATAATGGCTGGAAAAAGCAAGTGTGCAGTAGGAAGTATTTTCGACTTGACTACATTGATAATAATGAAACACATTGATAATATTGATCAATGTTTGATCGGTCGGGGATCTCTGTGTAGAAATATGTTACAAATGTTTATGTCAAACGTTCATTTATAACGCATGTGTCTAAATATATAGATATATAGAGAAAGAGGTGTGTACATATAAATATATATAGTTGCACTATTATTGTACAAATTGGAAAATGGAACAGAAAAAAATTAATCTGGAGAAAATTTGACGGATAGACAAATAGGCTAGGCTAAAAATGGACACAAAGGATTTTGTATTTTAAATGTGTTAGGTTTCAAATACATATTCAGAAAAATACAGCCACTATCTGGTGGAGAAAATATGTCTGCCTCCAGACTGAAATACACTGAGGACTCCTGTTAGTGTATCCTAGCCGAGCTCAGACAAACAAAGGCATATGCATGCCTTAGCTGCAATTTTACCAAGTATGTGGTAGTGGGTAAAGGTGGTATATATATGTAAAAAAAAAAGATAATGTATGAAATCCAAATAATATGTGAAGTAGAGGGAGAGCGAACGCAGTCTCACAAGCAAGTGGGTGTTTCTTTTTTTACAACGATCATTATATCTATATGGGTCATGAACTTCTCTACTTATTTCATTTGGAAATGGATAAATAATGCTATGATATAATGCTTATCAATGTAAAAAAAACACATCACATTTATAGTCAAATGTTGAAAAGTAATTTCATTTTATGCTTATATTTAAAGAAAGCATTCATAGTATCTTAAGTGTGGATTGTTATTCTATGAAGGTGGTGGTGAACATAATTCCCCAAACAAACATTTCTGTAACATGGTTTTGTTCTCACTGCAAAGGTCAGTGCTTGACGTAATGTTGACCTGACAATGAGTTCACAGAGAAATATGAAGTAAATTAGAGCGAGCCTAAGAGAAAATCTTGTACGCACGCGATAACGGACGTATCCCTTCTACTGGCATACTGCTACTTTAAGGTGAACACACAAACGCAGTGAGAGAGGCAGAGCAAGGGAAAGAGATTCTGAATTATTCTGTGTTGTCATTAATACATGAAATACATGAAATGAAAATGATAGATAGACAGCAATGGGAAAATAATGACATGTTGAAAAACACAGCCACTATGGGGTGGAGAAAATGTAATCCCATCACATCAGCTCATTCATCACTTCACAAAGCAGGTACCACAAATATACAACTCCCATTTATACTCATTTATAATTTAATAGAGCCACAATTGGAAAGAGAGGAAAAGCCTAGTCTATTTGGATCAATGCTGTCCAAGCAGCATGGCTATTATAACAGCCTGTTCAGCCAGCTGGGGCCCAGGTGCATGTGTTTGTGCGTGTGTGTGTGTGTGTGTGTGCGTGCGTGTGTGCGTGCGTATGCGTGTCTGATGTATTCTCTTTGAGGTCAGTGATTCCAGAAGCCAGTGCAGGCCGTGGAGTTTGGTGATCTAAAAGAGAAGAGTATTGATTTAATTAATGATCTTAGGTTGCATTTGGCTGTCTGTGTGTCTGTGTGTGTCTCTGTGTGAGTGTGTGAGTGTGTGTCTGAGTATGTGTCTGAGTGTGTGTGTCTCTGTGTGTATCTGTGTGTGTGTGTGTGTGTGTGTGTCTGAGTGTGAGTGTGATCTGTGTGTGTCTGAGTGTGAGTGTGAGTCTGATCTGTGTGTTCTCTGTCTGTGTGTGTGTGTTCTCTGTCTGTGTGTGTGTGTTCTCTGTCTATGTGTGTGTGTGTTCTCTGTCTGTGTGTGTGTGTTCTCTGTCTATGTGTGTGTGTGTTCTCTGTCTATATGTGTGTGTGTGTGTGTGTGTGTGTGTGTGTGTGTGTGTGTGTGTGTGTGTGTGTGTGTGTGTGTGTGTGTGTGTGTGTGTGTGTGTGTGTGTGTGTGTGTGTGTGTGTGTGTGTGTGTGTTCAGTGTCCTGGTCGGGCAATCAGCGAGCACGTTGATTACATATATTTGAACATATAGATCTTTCCTAACTGCCGCAGGGGGAAACATAATTGACCTCCAACCACTGATTCCACCCACTCAATGGATATGGTGAGAGACAAACGCTGTTACGAAGCTCCAGTCAAGGACACACAAACAACCACTAAAGCTCAAAGGGAAACGATGCGACATTTCTACTTTTGTACATGCATTTGCATCGCTGCACAAAAAAAAGCAAATATACGAATATTACTCTCAAGTAAATTCAATTCGGCAGTGCTAGTCTAGTGGGTATGGTGTTTGACCCCAAGCTCAGAAGTTCTGGGTTCAAAGCCCAATGTCGACAGCCAAATCTGTAGGCATCTGTGGGCAAGATGCCCCAACCCCTACCCGTTCCTGACTGACATGCCAGAAAGCATCGTCTTTGGATGAAATCGAAAATGACAGCTCAACACAGATGATAAGAAACTTGAGTGCTTCTTTTAGTTTCCCCTGTAGACCGTCACCCTTTATCTCACAAGGACATCTCGGGCCTAAACATTTGTTGGTTGTAGAGCTGGAAACGGTTGTACGATCCCATCTGGACCAGAGTCTTCCTGGCAGAGTCAGCCAGTTCGGAACTGATCTTCGCAAATATTAGTCGGATCCAGGTTGTTTTCAATTTCAGATTGGTTTAATAATGTAAGGATTTTATAAACATGTATCACTTTCATTCAATACAATTATTCCCACGTGTTTTTTAACATGGTAGCACTTCCACTCTGCCATGTGTGAACCTCAACGTGGTATGGGGAGCAGGCAAACAATTGCATTCTTAGTAATGAAGGGTTCTGCCCGTTTCAGTGTTTAAACAAGACAAAAAATAGTTTTTTACTTTTACCTGCATTCCGTAATCTACAATAGCTCCTGTGTGTTTTTCTTTTTGGGTGGCAAGGTGTTAATGGAAATGTTCACAATGTACAAACCACCTTTGTTGTTCGTGATAAATTAGGGTTCTCTTGCACTTCTGAATCAGTTTGTCATCTGAAACTTCTTTCATAGTCTCATTGGTCAGGGTCAGCCTCAGTGGATGACCCTGACCAATGAGTTGAGCCTTGCTGCATTTATTTTTAAATAGTTATCAAACAATTTGTTTGAATCCCATAGTCAACCTATTTTAAATAATGGGTTATTTTTCTACTCAGAGAGGTCAGGTTCCAACTGAATCTTTCAGTTTTCGGACTTCAACGTTGGATTTCAGTGATGTCGGGTTGAAAGGCTTGCCCAACTCAAGCTCAGGCTGGGTGGCTGAACTTGTTATCACACTGAGAAGAACGCCTGGAGAATCTAAATGGGGCCTGGTTACTGGGCTCATAGGACATTCCCACCAAGGGGGAGAAATGCAGAGGTCTTCAAAGAGTGATTGCCGATTAGCAACATTTGACATGCTGGCCTCCTTTAAAGACCTGGTCGCTTCTAGGGTGCTACGTTTGGCACACACGCGGTAATTAATACCAATTCTGATGCACTCAAGCAAACTTTATAATGGAAGATAATTGGATGGAAATTTGAAGCGGTGGTATGTGTTGTTCGTGCGTGGTGTTTGTGTGTGCACACAGGGGGAGTTGTTCTAGGGTCGGTGATCCCTTCTGAAATAGCCATTCAAGTCCATTTTTGCCAACCTTTTAAAAAAAGAAATGACAAAATAGAAAATGCAAATGTAAGAAAAAAAATACAACATTGATGACTATTGATCATTTAATTATTTACAAGAAACTTTTGTCTATTTTTTTCGGACATAGACTGTAGACAATGAGGTCTGAGCCTTTTCATCATCTACCCACACTTACAGATTCATGACAGTTGATCTAGGCTGCCATTTTTCACACAGCCAGGTTAATTCAAAAGACCCACGGTAAGCTAGTGCATGTAGTTCGACCTTGGTCACCCATGGAGAGAAACTTGGCGTTAAGCTGGATCTGCCGTTTGGTGACATGAAGTGAGGAGAGCGCCAAAACTAGGCCACCGCCACAGTTATCGCTACAATACGCGCATATGATTTGCTCAGCTTTCATAAGATAGGATCAATTGAGCTGGTACTTTATTAATCCCAGACGGGATATTCCAGTGTCACAGCGAAAAGTACAGGGCAGTAGAAGAAACACATTTATATTTAGCAGATGCTTTCATCCAAAGTGACTTCCAAGTGAGGCTGACAACGATCACAGCAACAGCATACAATCAAGCCGGAGTAACGACAAAAACTAAAGTAATTATGCTGCACAACCGAGTAAAAAAAATGCAAGAAATTGCAGAGTAGCAACAGAAATACATGAAACTAGTTATCGTATAATGAAGGAAATAGATAAAGCGTTGATCTTCGATAAACAAGTTACACAATAAGTAACCCTGTATGGCTGCATGTGTCACAGGGTCGACACTGGAAGGTTGCTAGTTCGAGCCCCGGCTCCTCTTAGCCAAGTGTCCCTGAGCAAGTCAATGGACCCCAACTGCTCCCGACAAGCCGTCTGTCGCCTTGCATGGTCGACACCGCCGCCGGTGTTTCAATGTATGTATGAAGGGTGAATGTGAGGCACTATTGTAAAGCGCTTTGAGTTACCAATGGTTGTAAGAGCAGTGCATAAATGCAGTCCATTTACCATTTAAAAATGTATGTTTCTTGTTTATTTCACAACTTAAAATAGGTCACACGTAGAAAAACAAAAACAAATCCTATTGCCAAAAAAACGCTAAATCCAATGCATTGAAGTTGATTGGATGGGAAAGGGCCAGGCGGAGATCCATTGCATGTCGGTCAAGATAACACCCAGGCGAACACACAGAACATGCGTTTAGCACAAACACATGACTGAGGGCTACACATACACTGGCTGTGACATGAGCATAACCCTGGCCACCAGAAGGGAAGCCACAAGGAACTGGCCTTTGACGAGTCCTGGCCTGACAAGGGTTTTACGGAAACAGATTGGCCAGCGTGCTCCTGCCAGGGACCAGCCTGTCTTTTGGCCCAGAGGTGGCTAACCCAGCCTTGCTAAAGTTAGCTTAGCTTTTCACCAGCGTGACCAGTGGGAGAAGTAGCTTAGCCTAGTGGATAAGCCTTTATTTTCCCCTTTTTTGCTTGCAGTGTCTGCTCCACTTTAGCATGTTGTTTTCGTTTTGAAACAGTCAAAGTGGTAAACAAATGTTTCTGCCAGACCATACTTTATGTGGGTTTGTCTCTTACTTTGTAGTTGACCAGACCCTAAAACAGCGATGGCAATGCCATGTGCAATGAAATTCACTTACACTACCAAAGGAGGCCAGACATTGTGTCTATTTAACAATTATTCGCTAATGGGAGGTTTTTTTGCGTGACGAGACGACCATCATGCAATATCTCGAGTTTGAGATCCCAAAGATGGGATAATGCCCAATATCCCGAGATTGTGAACCAATCAAATTGCGCCATCTTAGGGGGTTCATTTGTAGCATACACTAAATCTGATTATACTATGAGAGTGTAAGTGTACCTTTCTGTACCCTTGTGAAAACGTCCCAATGACTCAAATACCATAACCTTCAAGGGAGAAACCACCTCTACTGCTGTGGCCTTGCTTGCCTTTAACTTTGACTTTCAGTTTCACTTCTGGTTGAGTTCCTCACAGCCCCTGGCTCTGGCTGACTGATGTCTTGTGATGGCAGGGAAAAGACATGCGCTAGAAGTATTATCTCGAGCACAAACAGCTAACCCCAGCATATAGTCTGACCTACACACTCTCGCCTCATATCCATCAATATTTCAAGCCAAGCATCCCCATTGGGAGATTATTTTATGATGCAGAGATACACTAGCAATAAAAGACCAAAGAGGGCCAAAGTAATTACATATAGCCAGGATCTGAATGCCTTGCCAAAGACCACATTTTGAAAATCAAAATCAAAGTGGGATTCGGTTTTCTGACCATAGAAGAGAAGGTGGGTCCTTTGGTGGACTGGAATAGGAACAAACATCCCATAATACTAGAGGCATGAAACTAAATTATGCCAACTACTAAGTATATTTTAATTTGTTGTTTTTATTAAATTTTATTTTAATATAGATTTTAAAATGTAACAATGTTGCATTTCTAATGTGACAGTTAGTTTCTAAATATTTGTTAGAAAAAAATACTAAATTTATAACAGTATAGGACAAAATAGAGGAGGCTCAAACGATAATACTTTTGGATTGCTTCCCTACATTTCCCAGCTTACAAGAAAAAGACACGCGCAGACAGACAGTCCATCTAACATCTGATAAACACACACACACACACACACACACACACACACACACACACACACACACAATTTGCGCTCCATTGAACTTGTTATGGCGAGTTGGCACAATGGCAGCTGAAACTTCCTCGCTAAACAAACCCAGAGAAAAACATGACCAAGTCACATCGCTCCAGGACCAGAAGCCATCCATAACCGCCGAGGGGAACGGGAAAAGGGAGGGGGGGGAAAAATAAATGAAACTGTTTGGAGGACAGAAAACAGCTGGGTGCTTCCACACACTTTACCACAATCTTTGAAAATACGATGCAACACTTAAAACCCAGTTCAACGTTTTACCAAGGAAAATGGCAAGGCAGTTTCCTTCACTGCATGTTCCCCACTTTTTTTAATAACAAGATTTCTGGCATGACTTGGAAGTGTACCGTAGCAGAGATATTTTAAATTCAAAAGCAGAGCCGATTTTAAAAAATCTGCCTTTATCCTTCCCTTCTCTTCCCTGCAGCGACTAACTGGTTTGGAAGAATCGTGAGCCTCCCAGTGAGTTTCCGTCCTTCTCCCAAAAGAGGGAACACGAGCCAAGGTATACAGTATTTATCCTATTAGCCGTGTGCGCCTGGAGGTGTGTGCTGGGACACTGGTGTCTCTCTCCCTCTCTTGTTATTCTCTCTCTTCTGCTCTTCGCTTATGAATGTGTTTGGTGCGTTTCCACAACGACAGAGAGAGACTATTTAGGCACTCTCAAATCTCCTTGGTTTGACCTTCAGGTCCAAGGATGAGCCAGACCAAACAAAATGGTGCAATGACAAAGTGTTCCACAAGGAGAAATTTGTATACATTTTTTAAACAAATGTTATTGCAATGAATGTTTTATAGAAATATGTAAATAACTTCCCCTAGAGCTACCCTTTTCATTCTCGAAAACAACTGAGCCAATATTGGTTTCTCTCTGAATTCAGGTCTTATAATGTAATTGGTTGCCATGACGTATTATTTGCTAGCATTTTGTGAGTTATTGATGAATGAATCATAAAATGTATCATAAAAGTATGTATTGTATGTCCTGTATTATTGGTTATGACACCCAAAGGCCCTTGTTGAATTAATAGGAGTACAATTCATATGATCTGCTAAGGGCAACATCATAAGGTAATGAAATGACCAGGGGGATCATGCTAACACCAGATTGGGTTCGGAAACTGTGTAGCATATGGTTTTGCCCATAGCATGTGCTGGGATCCTGTAGCACATGTCACATCACATCAGTGCTATCTGTAGCTACTGCTGGTTGATTCCATATGTTATCTTAATCGCTTTTTTCCTGAGTATGGGGCTGTCTGTATGGAAGGACAGAATATATACACAAAATATAAAAAACAACAGTGTACATGGATAATAAAGAAATAAATGAAACACACACGATATAAAGTATAAAGTCTATATTGTATCATATATTCCAGAGGCCAGCTCAAAGATTTGCTGTGAGTGTTGTTTACCGTTTGTAGCTGATCATTGCCCCCGCATCGTGTGCCTTCTTTCCATCGCAAGACCGAAATAACCAGAGGCAATTTACACGACCCTGAACCACAATCTCTAAAAGTAGATGTGTGTAGCGGCACCACACCCTCCCGCTTAACACCGAACACGTGGAGCGCAGCGCTGCGCAAATCCACAACACACACAACACACACTCACCCCCGCTCTCTCTGAGGCCCTAATTATGGCCTGCCCATTAATCAGAGCCAGCTGTAATTAGACCACTTTCAACATGTAATCTGATTGGAGGGGGTTGGGGTGGTCACAGCAGCCCGTCAACAGGGCTGGTTATTGGGGTTGAGGCGGGCGTAAGAAAAGACTGAAAACAATGACAACATTTTAAAATCTAACAACACCATGAAAAGTTATAGGAATGCCTTCATTTATAGTACTGATTACATTTGTTAAGAAAAATGGGTATGAGTGAAGTGTTCAAAATAATGGTGTATATTTAAGTAAATATGCAATGCATATATACATAATTACATTCAACAAATTAATTAATTAAATTACTCAAAAGGCTTAATATGTACGAATTCCGCATTCAATTTATGTATCATTCACAGCAGTACCATTATGTCATGTAACAGGCCTTTTTTAGAGAAGAGGGTTTGATTTCATGCCGATGTGAGGTTAGTTTTATGTTCTAAGTTAATTTCATAGAGCCTACATGTTTAAGATGAAGGTGTAGGCAAAGTACACTATGCTCTGCTGAACATTGCGCCATGTTTGTTGTGGTAATTAATCTCAGATACATGTCATTAATGAGCAGGTAGGGGGTTAGATGAACTTGCTCAAGGATGTCCACAGGTAGGATGCAGACGTTAACACCCTAACTAATAGCCAACCCTGGAGGAAGACTATGACAACTGATGAAGAATAACTTATTTTTAGGACACGTCTTGAGACCAAAATATTTGGTTTAAATTCAGAGCATGATCATGGGAAGATACAGGCAGCAAAACTACAGGTCCAAGGAGAATGTATTCGAATTCCTGTTCAATTGACTAGTATTTATCTAAACAAGGATTATATCATTTGTATATAATTCTATATGAGAGTCAAGACTAATATTTCAACGACAACGACGATGATGGCAGCTGAGGTGATGGGGAGATATGGTGGATGTGATAATACAGCCTGAGTAGCGGAGCTTGGTGGTGTGCGGAGGTTGTAAACCCCAGTGAGTGCTTTAGTGTTTATTTATTTAGCAGGGGTAAAGGACCCGGAGATGAAAGACTCCATGTAATGGGGAGCCGAGGTGGTTTGAAATGATGTGGTGTTCACACACAGCTATTGGAGTTCAAACGGAGGACTCGGACTAGCGGTGTGAAATGCCAATGGTATTATGCGCGCGCGCGCGCACACACACACACACACACACACACACACACACACACACACACACACACACACACACACACACACACACACACACACACACACACACACACACACACACACACACACACACACACACACACACACACAGTTCAGCAGCAATGTTTTTATGATAAAACATAGTAGTAAAGTACAATTTTGTTAACTTTTTTAGGCTTAAGCTTAAATCTTAATCAAACCTTTTTTTTTTTTTTAATGGATAAGCATCGTTTGTGTTTTGCGCTCATGGGCGAGCCTACATGTGTGAATATGTGTGTGCGTAATGTATGTGTGTGCGTATGTGTACTACCTACACACAAGCACAAGTATGTGTGCAGCTGTGGCCGCGTGCGCTCCTGTGACCAAGTTTGGTGAGGTTGTGTCAGCGCTCGCCTGTCGCCATCCATTATGGAAGTGCCTTCGTAGCGCCGCCAGCGCTAATAACAACACCCGGCCATCATCACGTGTCCAATGAGCACACTCATCTTCGACAAGATTGGCTCTTTCCACCGCAGCAGCCTAAACAACGTCATGTTTGAGTGTGCTAAATGACCGCTCCAGACACGGCCAGGCTGGTCCTCATCCTATCGAGGCTAACAGACGTCGCCTGGATACAGAGCAGACCCGCTCCTCGCTACACCCATATAGCGATAGCACCAGCAGCAGTGCCCTCACGTTCCGGTTGTGTCTGAATGAGCACATTGTTTTGAGGGGGCGGGGGGAGGCTGGCTTGCGTACCCCAACCTTGGTTCCAAAGCACACAGTGACCCTGTTGCTACCTCCATCTGCCTCCTGTCAAGGAGATACACGTCTTAGATGTGTGTCCGAGTGTGTGCGTGCGTGACCTTCATTCGCCTGCAATCAATTCGTAACGCACTATTCATGCAACACAACATACAAAGTGCTTCACACGACCCAACAAGAACAAAAATATAATGTTTAAAGTGGAATAAAAAAGTCACGCATGTTTAAAGTAAGGTTGAACCTAATGAGTCTTTCTACAGACATCTACAGATTGTGTTCGCCAAAGGCCTAGACACTAGATGTCTTGTACAGTGAGCAGTGTACTTGACAGCCAGAGCCAATACAACAGCCAAGCACCAGACAGAAACCAGAGCCCTGTCTGGACAGAGGGCCGGTGACTGCATGCTGTTATGCAATACAATATTAACCTAATGAAATTCTATGGGTGTGCTTACTGTTCTAATAAAACAGCACATCATAACACTGGCCGTTGGAACGCTGTGGTTCAACGGGTTAGCATGAGGAAAGTTCACGGTTGCTTCCCTAACCGTTTGATCTTTTAGCTGTTAAAGCTATGCTTATGACATATACCAGTAGCTTCAGTAGGTTTCAACAATAATTTAAGTTTTGACAAAACTGTAAAATACTACGAATTGCATTTCCTCACCTGCTGATATTAAGACGCGGTTAGGGAGGATTAAATTCTGAGCTTATCGGCTGGGTCCAGGAAGGCTGCTCATTATTCATGGGTTCAGGGCAAACTATCTTACGTTCTATTTACAATAATGGCAAAACCTAAAAATAACCCCACATGTGGTCATAACCACTGTGGCCATCTGGTATGGGTGGCCTCTCCCATCGCGACCAGACTGGTCTGCTACAGAATACCACTTAACCAGGAAGGTTATTACTTGGATAAATATATGGACGTAATGAGAGCTCAATTTGAAACGGTCGTCCCATTTATTTTTAGTATGTTCATCAAAGGAAGGAAACCCACCTCGGGGATATGGAGGGGGAGGGGGGGGGGTGGACCAATGTTGCTGAAGACATGCTAGTCTGTTTTAGCTTAGCACAGAAAGTGAGAATACAAGTTCCTATGTACATGCTCATTCTTTATTAGCTGAGCAGATATGGGGAAAAAAAATTTGCCTGACACTTGGATCCAGAGTGTCTTACAAAACCGCCAGTGTGTACTTTCTTGGCATGGGAGGCACCAGTGAAAGTGCCCAACCCCTGCCATGCTCTAGCAGCTAGCTTGATAGAACCAAAGGCAGAACGCCAAACATTTCACAATCAATCAAACACCAGACCCCTGTATGCTATACCGGTTCAATAACACAGGACCACAGGTGCATTACATTCAATGGGAATCCAACACCCAGCCCCTGGCAAGCGCTTTAAGTTAAACTTGACAGGATCCCAGAAAACAGAAAATTCCAATGGGAACTTGCCTTGTCTACTAGGCAAGTTATTATATTCCAAAGAAACTTCAATTCAAATAAAGCAAGTGGGATTTGAGAGATCTTGGAAATGAGTCCTCTAACTGAAGCCCCTTTAACACATAGAACTTTCAGGCAACGCTAGTGATTTTTCCCTATTCACAGATGCAGCTACATTCAGGAACCGTTCTGTCTTGGGCCCTTTCACACAAGGCATAGCTATGTTGGAATAGATGGGCCTAGGGAGAGTCTAACAGCTGGCGGTAATGCAACAATTATGGAACCCATCCACTATAAAACCTTGCAGACTGATACGAGCCCCCTTATTTCCGAGTCGTCCAGTTTCCAGCCATTTTTTTAAAAAATAAGCTGGTTTTCAAACCAAAAAAAGATTTTCTGGTATTGCTATCGAATCAACCAAAGAGTATTGGCACATTAAGATAAACAGTCACGGATAATGACATCTTATCAGCATTGTGTAGTAATCGGTTTGCTTGCTCCATGTGAAAGCGTCTTACGTCAGATGGGCGTTACCACTCCAGGCAATGTTACTGCTCTCATTCACAACACAGCCGAACCGGCAGTGATCCGGAAATATTACTAAGTCTTGAGCCGATGGACCATGAAGCTGGAAGAGAAAGAGAATGGAATTAGGTTTTAATAAGCCCGTTATTTCTACCAAAGGCTCTGCACTCATCATTCATCGGTCAAAGAGCGATGTAGAAGCTGTGATCATTCTCACGGGTGTACCCCATCGTCAGTAAGACCCATCAGCACCAGCGTTGGGAAGAAAGTCCTGCACTTTTCAAAAAAAAGGGATTCAAGCACTTTTTTAGATCCTAACAAACTACTTTTTGCCAATGCTAGTTGAGCCAGGTTGGTTAGCTAGAACCCATTACCAATTATTTCTCGAATAACCTTTCTTAATTGCTCGATTTCAGCCATTATATCAACTTCTTCTCTTTAAGCATGGCTACCCGACCCTTTTCTCAATCAGTTTTTGAACACGAGTTGAACAAGAGAGTAGTCCAGATACAGCCCTGCACAACAAAGAGCTACTCCTATCCGACTATTGAGCCCTGATTGTAAAGAGATGTTCTGCATAAAATATATATTTCAAACCACCTATCAATAGTACAACAGCCTTGGGATATGAATAGCAACATCACGGTATTAAAAGGCCCAAATAAGGTATGGAGAACTGAATGAGTGTTTGTTTATTGTGCATGTCATTACATTAATGGAAGTGAGAGAGAAAATAGAGTGGAGCCCTGCCAAGGGTAGTGTTAAAAAATAAACCATTGCATCAACAGTGTGACACACGCACACACAAAAACTAATTTAACTTAAAACGTGAATGTGTGTTCGGATGGATTTAGCAGCTGTGTGCGTGGTCATGTGTACAAATCTAGCTCTTGTTGCATCCTGCCCGTGTAAACATTTAAATATGGATGTTTGTAGGTACAGACTTGGTAAGTGGGTGTGGGCGTAGGTGCATGTGTGTGCTCATTTGGGTTGGAAAAAAGTAGACACAAAAGAGTGTTTAGCTCTGTATGGCTTTAAGGGTGGTCTTTTACTTGGGCGATGTCTCATTTGGGGGGATGTTTTCTAGATGAGTAGGTGGATTAATCTCCTAAGAAGAGTATGAGCAATCAGATGTAGCGTGATTGGTCAGAATTCCAGGGAGACCGTGAGAGACCGTGGTCTTTCTGAATAATACAAGCAGGTTAATTTATTTATTTTCTTTTAATTTATTTATTTTCATTTAATGTACCGGTTACCTTTTTAGACTAGATCTCCAATATAACCTTTACAGAAAATACCTTAACATAAGGAACCTTTCCTAGGGGCAACCAAGGTAGCAGAGCGAAATCCCAGCCAATGATTGAGCTATCCTAGATGTTGCTGAGGAAAAATATTCAGGAGGTAGCAAAGTTACTGTTTTTGATTCCCCTCATCCCAGCACATCATAAATCCCAACAAGGTAATCCCAACAGCTAAAACACAATTCAAAAACTGAGTTTTCATAAAAAGTTACAAGTGGGTTTTCATCAGAAATTCTCATTCAAAATATTGCCCAAACTAAACCACATCTCATTCTACACAGAACACTCTCAAATGCAATGACATCAATGTGTGGTGAAAAGAAAACACATCATCTACCATTATCCACCACTCAAAATTGGTTTGCAAACCAGGAACCTGTGAAACCATAATAACAACCGCAGGATCTACACGACTCAGAGAGATCATGGCTGCCGTCTTATTTTCCACCCAACACATTGTTGTGTGTTCAGACATCTCTCAGTTTAGTTTTTCACACTTAAAGGAGAAATAAATCTGTACAATTTCCCCATGTGTGTGCCCCATGGTTTCGAGAGCTTCACATATAAATGACTTCAATCAGCACAGTAATTCTTTCATAAGGTTACAAAGTAAAGTCACTGGTCCAAACTTGTCTTTGGCTTGGCATTTTGCATGCATCCTACCATCCATCACATGTATAATCGCCAACATTAATCCATCTTTGTCTCATTAAAGCTGGGTTTTGTAGTAACCCATCCTATCTGCAGCTGATTAGGATTACATTCTCTGTGTACTGATAGCTGCTTTCATTAGCAAGATGGTTGAATTGATTCAAGCGAAGCATAACTTGGAAATGCTTGTTCCCATGTCGTCTGATTTATATTTTTTATATTAAAGGACTAAGTGACATACGGGAGAACTTCGAACAATATTCTGGAGTCGCTTTGAGGTCGGAAATAGTCAAACTTCAGACTTGTGAATCTGTTTCGGTGAAACTGGAAGATTTGCATGCGCCTGGGAACATGTATTCAAACAAGTCTTCAAGGACTTACCCTACACGGATCTGATTACTACGCAATGCTATATTTGGCTTCAGAAGTGACCCAGTTTGAGACATAGATTAAGTATTCTTCTAGCTGAAAATACACACAAACACACATACAAACCCAGTCTGGTTTTGTCTTTCAAAAACCAGTCATGAATACAAATTATTTTCCCCCCAAGTAGTGAAATGTTCTCTAAGCATAGCACAAGTATTATTCAGCGATTCTTTTCAAATGACCGGAAACTGAAATGATATCCAAAGAAAAAAAAGATAATGATGTGTGCGCAGTGTGTTGCTAGGTACACCTGGTGGTATTGCTTCTCTGCTTATTACAATACGATCTGCCAGTGAGGCGCAGCATCATTCTTAATAAATATGCAGTCCAGGGCTGCACTCTATCGATAAAATATCAAATTACAAATTTCAACCCTGCCAACGGATTAGTGGCACCTGTGACCTTTCAATTTACTTGGGTCAGATACATTTTTTACATTTGTAGCAGTATTTGTACGAAATGGATTTATATGCCATCAGGTATTCCCTCATTACTTTGTATCCGTTACTTTTTCTGTGCCTAGCATGTCAACGTGTGGTTCAACCCCCAGCTCTCAAAGTTATGGTTTATCGGCAAATACAAGCTTACTTAAGAAGTGAATTGGCTGAGGATTCACGTTGTTTACGTCCTGTTCCAACAGCACCAAAACTGAAGCAATCATTTGAGAATTCATCCATGTGACCCGTAGCCCAAAGTAATAACACAGAAGTGGACATTAAGAGGACGACTGAAGAGGGAGGGAGGCCCTCCACTTACTCAGGGTGACTGGGACTGACATCAGGGGTTAGACAATCTGCTACACAAACTTAAACAATCTGCACTGAAAACCTAGAATAATGTGAAGATCTTTCAGCCAATGGACCGATGCTTATAATTAGCACAAAGCATTGCAATTACCAACTGTTTGTCCCGGTTTTTAACCAGCCAGTTGGGAGTCAAAAAACACAGATACACTATAGAAAAGGGTGGTCTTTTTAAACTTACTTTTCTGCTTGCTGGAAGGGGAAGTGTCGCCTTATCAGAGAGTTCTCTTTAGGTCCACAGCCTTCTCTCTCATAACATACCTGCGAAGAAGATCAAACTTCAGTTAAGTTTTAAATCTGCATCCGTTTGTCCACGCTTAAATCCGTACACCTTTCAGAGCAGTGAATTGAATTGCATAACGCTGTTAATCCTTCTTGTTTGGGCCCACTTTGGACAGATGTTTTGTAATCAAATAGGTCTTATATATAGCGTTCCCCACTCAAAAACAATTAAATAAATCGCAATCATGAAGGAACTTGACTTTAGCGTTGATCCTCAAGGGAAGTCAAGTGTACACAGTAACTTGTGGTTTATTGAAAGTATGTGCCTAGCATCACTTCAGAAAAGGTCTACCACTTCTCATGACTCCACCAAAACAACTTTCACAGTGCAGTGCTACTTCAGTACAGAACACAAAGAAGATATTGAACTGTAAAGAGTCGTTGACCAGCAGAAAAATCACAGAAAAAAATGTATGAAGCAGAATCTTTCTGGCGGGGGGGGGGGGGGGGGGGGGGGACCACTGTGCAGAACCACCCATAGCACTGTTCCACCCCTGCCCCATGATCTGCTAACCTCTCCCCCCGCAGCAAGACACCCTGCGCTTGGGCCCTCCACAGCTACAGGGCCCAAGCAGAACCCAGGGTCCTGCAGCTCAACCCCCAGAACAGGGGTGGCAGGCAGCAGCAGCCCGGGAAGAGCAGAAAGCATAGAGCATGGAGGGCATGGAGAGGCAGCAGCAGATGTTGCGTTGTTTTCACGTGGCGTTAGTCAGTGAACTCCATTAGACGAGGCTCAAGGAGAGAGGGGACTTTGTGAAAAGTCACCGGACGTGTACGCCGAATTGAATCAAGAGAAAAACGCATGCACCACACATGCGTGTGTGAATAGACGAACATGAAAAATGTAGCTGGAATAGAGACACAAAGAGTCTAAATAAGTACTTCTTGTCACATGTCCTCCATCCGTTCAGAAATATAAAACATTTGTTAATGTGCAAGCTTAATGTTAACTGTGTTCGTATGGACACCTTTGTGGATAGAGTATTTTATCTAGGGCATACCTTTGTGTATTTGTGTATGTGTGTGTGTGTATATGCCTGCATGCGTGCGTGTGTAAATGCATGTATGTGTGTGCGTTTGTGTATATGCACGTGTTTGTGCATGTGCGTGCATCCGGGTGCATATGCGCTTCTCTTCATCATCTGTATTCCAAGTATTCACCAAGGTGCTCCTCCCTGCCCATGCTGCTGACATTATTTCCTCCTTCCTGTGGAGTCACTTTCCCTGGCCATACATCTTCACAGTAGGCCAACGCCTGCTGCTTCTGCTGCATATGCAGCCACTTCATCGGTTATCCGTATGGTACAGGTCCCCTAAAAGTCAACCCTAACCTGCTCAACTTAACGTAGACTCAACGCAATTAATTTACCAATGAATATGGCAAATTCTCCACCAAGGGTTAATAAAGAATTATGTTATCAAAATAAACACAACGTGAGGTGATTGATGTCAGGCGATTTCATATGTGTCATATATGAGGCTCTCATTCTTGTTGTGCTATTGGGCTGTTTCCCCTTCTAAAGTAGTTTTTCAAGAAAAGTGCACGATAATTTAGTTTTATTGATTGAAACTAATAAAAGTACATTTTCTGAATGATCCGTCTTGCAATGAGGAGAGGTCTCTGTTGACTTAGACAAACACACAATAGAACACACACGCCAGTGTGGTCGAGTTAAAAACAGACACACTATTAAGAATAACTTAAGATAGTCCAACCAGGGGGCTGCTACCTGTTATAATTGTGTATAGACTATTTTTGATAGATGAGCTGGAGGATTTAGGATGATCACATCACACATAACAAACTCAAACACCCGTCTCGCATTCTAGATAATTTACAAGCATGTACCAAATAGAGGCTGTAGATGGCCTACAAATCCTTAACATAATCCTATTCTTAATCTGCTCCAAGATACCAAAGCAATTAAAGGAAGAACTTTCAAGACAAAGTGTTGCTCCAAACCAGAAACCCAGTGTTGGATCAAAGTAAGCATTTGAATGCTGCAACGCACAAAAGGCTGGAAGAATGGAGGAATCTTGAGGCACAGCTTTTTCTTTGTTCAGATCCAACCTCTGCCTGTCCAGAATGGAAAACTGCAAAGGGTCAGCTGTACGTGCCCTGCTTAAATTCCTCTTACAAGGCAGAGAGCGGACTGGAATGAATACTGCGCCCAAAGAGAGGGAACCAAACGGAGAGAACGGAGCCGTCCTTCAAGATAAAAAAGGTGTCACGTCAGCAGAGGTCAGGCATAGTTGTGTCTGCGTATCGGATGTCGGAGCAAGAGCAGGATATAAGATCTGTGCTTGTTGTGAGAGGGGGGGTCAGGACACTAGCTATAGCCGCCTGCTATGCTTTGCAACAGCGCTGGCTGTGATGCTATGGTAGACAGGCTGCATATTTTTAGCGGTTTGTTGTTAGGAACACGATCCCCCCACAATACTCCTACGGGTATCCCATCATTTATATCTTAGTTTTATTAAGATATTATTAATAAGTGTTATCATTCATTAATTAACAAAATGTATCATTATAGGATGTTTGCTGTTGTGTAAGAAAACAACATGTTTCTGACTTTGAGAAATAGCTAAAAGCAAATATGAAATTTTAATATTTTGGAATATTCTTCCAAACTGTCAGTACAAAATCATATTGAGCCCACGTTGAACAGTGTCTTGGCAAACACCTAGGGAAATATGGGAAAAGCAACCCAGCAAAATCACCACACGACACTGTTATTATTATTTTGCTGAAGTGGAGGAGGATAACCTCCGGTTCACCCCAGGCGTGTGTTGGGGGTTTACCGCAACCAATCTCTTTCACCTACAGCGCTTCGTTTGCAACGAAACCCACAGGATCTGCAAATCCCATTCAAACCACACACTGCCTCTGTGTGTTTTCCCTCCTCGGTCCTGGCATGCTGCTAACTAAAGCCCGGGAGCAGCCAAGGACAGTGGTTAATGCCGATCCCGTCAGAGAGAGACGACTTCTGAGCCGCTCCATGGTCATGAATCAGGCACAATAGATGCAGGGGATGCAAAGGCTTCCAAAGAAAAGCTTTGCACACATTGAAGCCGCTTAGGACTGCAAAACCTGATGATCAAGCATTGTTTGGTTTAAGAGAGAGAGAAAAAAAACTTGATACTTAAGAGACCACAGTTCCTTGGCACCGTATGTGGAGTGCCATTCATAGGAAAATGGCCATGATTAATGCAGGTCGCAGCATCCCGTTACGTCTTCTGGGGTAATGCAAATGAAAGTGACAAGAGCCATCCTGCAAATAGAACAGGTCTCCGCTTTCCGCATCAAGTTCTCATCAAAATGATGGCACGCGAGACGGGAGGTTAAACAGTTCACCACCCGTCCACTGGCTGCCCCCCCCAGTCATGGCTCAGCAGGTAGGCTAATAGCTTGGCTCTTTAAAGGCCGGTCAAGCAGGCACAATCAAGACATCACAGGCCTAATGAAATAAATGGGTCTCACCAAAAGGAGATGCAAAACCTTTCTGAGGCCACCACTCCCAAGCCAAACTGAAATGTGTCTAGCGATGGGCACTTCCAATTGAAAAGTCTCAAATATAGATATATATATACTTATACTTCATACACTTGTTGGAACCATTCAAAGTATTTGGTTTTCTGTAACTGGGTTTTATTTTGCAGTTTATTTATTTTATATTTGTAGAATACCCATTCCTCACGGTAGAGCAACGTGGCATTCATTAAACACTTTAATTGTTTTTCAATCAAGGGAATGCTATTCTTTCCCCACAGATCAATCAATAGGCACAGGTACAAACACGGGTGAGTGACTTTGCTGCTGGAAACGCCAGGTGTCATAAACACAACCACCATATTTTAGAGAGCGGAGGCCCAGAGAGCAACAAATCTTTTGAAACAAACCTTTTTCATGCACCGCTGCTACAACGGTGCTGAGCTAGCAGCCTGACAGATGACGGCTAATTTGCCGTGTCGCTGAGAAACCGTTTTTACGCTTTCCTGATGGAAGCAGGCGGGAATGGAAGGGGAGTGAGTAACAACATCGCTCTACCCGAAAAACTAAATGGACACAAACACATTGCCAGGGCTGTGTTTGACCTTCAGAAGGGGCGTTTAACAAGAGAATCTGGCAGTTTGTCTTTGGTTGGACAGATACCGCTCTAATTCCACCTCTTCAAGGAGGTAGGTTCGACAGATACCGCTCTAATTCCAATTCATCAAGGAGGTAGGTAGTGCAGGGCCAACGCTGGAGTCTGATTCATTCAATCTTAACTCAATCAATAATTAAATCTGATCCAATCTACAGATAATGAGCGGTATAAATCGTTTACAAAACATTTACAATGTCACATTTATATACCGGCCCTTTTAATCTAATCTGATGATATTTGAACTCTATAGGCAATGAGGTAACCGTTTCTGCCCTGCGACATCCAGTTTTATTTGAGGGTGTGTTGGATTGAGCAGCTCACAAGTATGATGGACGACGACCTTAAGACAAATTCACAACATATTTGTTTAAATGCCCTTTACAACCGGCGCTGATCAATAAATTAAATGCACTTAGAGAAAAAAAACATCTGGTATCAGTGGCTGTCAATCATTTCATAAGACCCAAATTAAATGATTGGAAGCCCCACCTGGGCGTCCACCAGGATTCTTTTTTTTTTTTTTTAATAAAAGAATCAAGCTTACTTTGACCCGTTTCTCAGAATTGCCTTTTACATCATTAAAGGGCTAGTTTGTACGTTTGGGCTTGTTCGTGAGTTCTGTGCTCATGACATAGCCAGAATCCTAACGACTGCCTCCTGCTTTCCTCCACCCCTCTCTAAAACGTACACAGCACAGCCCCTCACCACCACCGCCACCACCCACGTTACTCCCCTGTTGGCTTGTAAACAACATCTTTCCACACTTCTGTTCATGTCTTCATGCAATCTGGCCATGCCTTAGAGAACCCACAGAGACATCCAAGTTCAACAACATAAAATGGCTGGTTGCCTTTCTTTTTAAAATCAAGGGAACAATACCCAACAAGGCTCCGAAACCAGGGCAGGCGGCTGCTTCAAGGCTAACAAGTCACGTCTGGTTTTATTGAGTTTCCAAGCGAAGGCTTGCAGGCAAATTTCGATAGCTTACAATCATTTGTCATTATAGCTTTATAGATCTCAGGCACACTTGCTGTAAAGAATGACGAGAGAACACAGTGCAGGGATGAAATAACAATAATAGGATTGTCACAATAATCCTTTGGAATGTAATGCGACACAAATATCACAATTTGCTCATCCATGCATAATTCGGTTTGAAAAAAATCTATGGAGATTGGCGTTGTTTAATAAATGTGGTATTAAATAGATGAATGTCATTATGAAATAAATGTGGTATTATGAAATAAAAGTCCCCTGAAATAAATAAAAGTAGTCATTTTGAAGAATGGCTTTTAAAAAATAAAAAATAACATTCATTTCAAAA
The DNA here is from genome assembly GCF_902167405.1 of Gadus morhua. Classification (NCBI taxonomy): domain Eukaryota; kingdom Metazoa; phylum Chordata; class Actinopteri; order Gadiformes; family Gadidae; genus Gadus; species Gadus morhua. Next base: position 16,089,595 of record NC_044067.1, on the reverse strand, counting down.
TATTGACAAATTTATAAACCTGCGTCATATTTATTGCAAAGCCATATTTATCACAGATTTATTAAATATTGAAATAGCATTCTAATGAAATCTAACTGATGTTCATTCATAATGACTACACGTTTATCTAGGGTAAAAAAAATTATCCAATTCCAACCACTTTAACACTACAAACCTAATTTTGAGAGGAATTTTACGGGATTATATATTACAATGACCAGAAGGGATTATATATTATAATTTATTGATACTGAGCTGATATGTTGAGCACAGAGAGAGTAAACTACATTAAAGAGGGGAAAGGAAGTACGGGACCCTTGACTGGAATGCATGTATCAAACAAATGTCACTCCATGAAACATACATCCCAGTGATTCTGCTTGGCTGGGAGTAGCACACACACACACACACACACACACACACACACACACACACACACACACACACACACACACACACACACACACACACACACACACACACACACACACACACACACACACACACACACACACACACACATCTGATCAGCCAGAGGAGTTAGTGCATGTTGGTGAACAGTGTAGTTGATGACTCAGAGCGTTCATTAGCAAGGGGCATACAAGAAGCAACATGGAGGGGTCTTTCCTCTCTCAGAACATTACAACGCGCATGCAGGGCTACAGTAATGTGTGCAATGTCGGTTTTATCATACAATACGATTGCAGCCATGATACATGGTAAGCGGGTACATTCTGCCGCTGAATGTGTTCCACACCCTCAGTCCTGCCCTCAGTCTATCATTCACATTCTATACACTTTGTTAGTCTTGATATAAGGATGTCCAGTACAATACCCTTCTCCTTAGTTTTATGACACATGGACATTTGAAAATCATCCATAAAATAGGCCAGAGATAGACCCGGGACTGATAACTATGCTCGAGAAACATTTCATGACCAAGCTAGAAACTTTGCCATTTAAAAACCTGGGGATAGGCCACCAAAAAAGTACAATTGCGATTGCCCTCAGACAATGGGCCCATCTGCTCACCTTATGCCATTGGCTAGCTTAACAGCAGAACACTGGGTTTTAGAACAGTGTTTTAGCTGCTCAAAACCTCTGAAAACTAGACCATTGGGTTTTGAACATTGTTATAATAGCCAATGGTTAGCTGAACACCAGACCTTTGGTTTAGAACATCGTTTTATCAGCTCAGGGCTAGCTGAATACCAGACCGTTGGTTTAGAAAAGCATTTTATCAGCTCAGCGCTAGCTGAAAAGCAGACCGTCGGGTTTGGAACAGTGTTTTACCTGCAAAAGGCTAGCTGAATACCAGGCCGTTGGTTTAGAACAGCGTTTAAATCACCTCAGGGCTAGCTGAATACCAGACCGTTGGTTTAGAACTAGGGATCGACCGATACAGATTTTTTAGGGCCGATACGATACCGATATATTTTCATCAGCCTTCGCCGATACGCCGATACCGATATTTAGAGCCGATACTATTTTTTTTTTTTTTTTTTTTTGCTCCCTCAATCATAAAAATTAGACTGATAACAAATGTTACAAGTCTCAATTTAAAAAAAAGGAACATTTATTGAACTTCAATATAAAAAACTATATTTAACAAATAGTAAAAACAGGTGAGGTAGAACAAGTAATAAAAAATAAAAATAAAAAAAAAAGGCGAAAAAAATATCGGCGAAAATCGGCCGCGTATCGGCCGATACCGATACACGTAAAAAACGCGAATATCGGCCGATAATATCGGCCGACCGATATATCGGTCGATCCCTATTTATAACCACGTTTTATCAGTTCATGGCAAGCTGAATACCAGACCATTAGGTTTGGAACAATGTTTTACCTGCTAAAGGCTAGCTGAATACCAGAGCAATGGGTAACATCCCAGACCAGATGGTGTGGTGGTGGTGGTGGTCGTGGGAGGTAAGCTTACTCTAACATCCACACTGGCAAACACTCGGCCAGGCAGAGTTTTGACCCGAATCGGATGAAATCAAAAACCCAAACACACCGCAAGTCCAAATCTGGTTCCAATCTAGTGTTTGTTCTGAATGACTGCTGTGTTCTTATAACCCACGAAAGCTGTCCCTCTTCGCCTTGTATATTTCTTGTCTTTGCGTAGCGGGGTGCTTCGAGACTTAAGCAATAGAAATCATCAGTTCCTTTACAAATGTATTCCCATTATTTTGAGGAAAAGATAATGTAGCAAACATCTGTCTACAAGCATGTCTGCTACTTGTAAACAATCACTCCATTGTGTGAGATGGTTTGTGAAAAGAATGTATATGTAGGTAATGTGTATTTATGTAATGTAAGTAAACTGTAATAAGGATGTACCCACTCCTAAGTTATGAAACCATAAATCAACAGAATTACATTCAGAATGAGTGGTAATTTAATTAGAACTGGATCAACTAAACCTAAAGTGTAGCTAGCTGCGAAAAGCATTGGTTTCAATCGATTTTATAAAAATAACTAGTAAAAAGATTTAATACAGAATGAATAAACATTTCCTGGAGACAGCATCCAAGAGATCTATCTCAGGGATTTCAGATACAGAGGAGGAAATCTTTTCCCTCTTGGGAAAACTAAAATAACTTTTTCATTTTTTGTGCAATAACACTGCCACAGGGTGACATTGAGCTCACATTAAAAAATATCACCATAAATATTGAAGTATTTAATTAGTTCTATGGTATAATTGTTTTTTTGGGCATTTAAAAATGTGAATTTCTCAGTCTCTCAATGGTGAAGTGGATACAATTTATAATTTAACAACCATTGTGAGGAAGTCGTGGTTTTGCCCAAGGTAATCCCATCCTTTTAACAGCCTCATTCAGTCAGGAAAACAGCACAGCAGCAGAAGACGCTTGCGGTAAATATGAACTCTGAAGCCCAACCCAGCAGCCCAATCACACTGAGGCCTGACGTGGTCACATGGTCAACGCCGGAGAGCCCACGAGTTGTTACTCCAACATTGATTGCATGAGGACTTAAAATTGGATATTGATTGTCGTGTCCTTTCTCTGGCTTTGCTGTCGATCTGCCTGTCGCGCAGAACCGCCAATCGTAGCGAGTCTTCTGTGCTCTTTGTGAGAGAAAGGGATCACTTCTGACTGGCCGCCGTGTGGAGGATCATTTAGTAAGCAGTGGATTGAATGACTAGTCGATGGTGGTAATTTTATCAAACATGCAATGTTTAATCAGCCAGCCAAGGAAAACGTACAGCAATCTCTCTTGAAAGTAGTGATATTATAGCCACAGCGAAGGGCAAAACAAGAAATGGAATGGTCTAAAACTACATCTACATTCATTAGTTGCATGGATTTGCTTCTTCGTACCTTAGTGGCCTTTGCAAAGTTGTTGGCAAAAACAAAATAATTAGACAGCAGGCTGATGGCACTGAGCTGAGGGGTAAGAACGAGTTCAACATAGACGGTCACGGTTGATTGGATAGAACGCATCTATACACTTCTGGTCATTGTAAGACAATAAGATGTATTTTTAGAATGCCTGATTAGGAACGTGAATGTCGAAGAAGTCAGTCATGATAATTCATATGGAAGGGAATTTCTTTATAATATTCATGCACCACGTGCGTGCTGGATTTGGTCGTGCTGGAGGAAGCAGTACTGGTGTTAAAGTGCCAGTGTTAGAAGCTGTGCTTTATTAGGCCATGCAGTAGCTGTGCAGCTCAAGGACGACTACGGTGTTGCCAGTTGGAGCACGGGGAGTCGTGTTGTGGGGTGGCTGTGGTAAGAGACCCCTTTCACTCCCTTAAAGTTCTTCCATTCATAAACCCTTAACACCACTCCCCACGCCACCACCGCTCCCTCGCCGGTCAACCAGCAGCCCCGCCCACCCGTGACATCATAGCTTGCTGGCATGCTCTGACATGCGTTTTAACAACACCTCCTCCCGCTCATAAAGTAGTGATGTCATGTTGTTCCACGCGGCTATGGAAACGCCGTCTGCAGAAGGGTTTGTCATAACATCCAAATAAAAAGGGAGGCGAGAGATGAATGAGAAACATGTGGAGGGAGTTTGGTCTTAAGCTAGCTCCAAGTGCTAAAAAGACCTAGGAGACCGAGAGAGCAAGAGAGAGAGAGGGACAGACACAGAGACACAGAGAGAATGATGCAGTGAGAGAAGGAAACAACATTTGTTCTTACATGGAGTGAGAAGTATAACTCGGGTGGAGCGGAATGAAGAAGGGATGTTTGATGGATAAAAAACTAAACAAAAAGAGAAACCATAGGCAACCGATGAATGGCAAGAGGGACTGGTCGAAATGTAATACGTGTGCGAGTGTGTGACTATTTCTAAGCATGCAAATACGTGCAAGTCTATGCACATTTGTAAGAATGTGTGTCTGCAAGTAAGTAACAACATGTGTATGTGCGTGTCTACGCAGTTGTACACGTTTGTATGACGTTAGATATATTCCTGATGCAGTGCTTCTCCTTTCCTTTCTGTTTCCTCTATCTCCCTCACCGCCTCTCTCCCTCACTGTCTCTCCCTCCGTCTCATCCAGGAGACAGGCTTCCTCCTAATCTTCGAGAATGGAGACGGGCCGGTGAATCTCTTACACTGCTGCGGTAATAAAGGGCTCCAGACTTAGACCTCACTACAACCTCAGACAAGGAGAACACACACACACTCCTCCTTTCATCCATCCACACACGGGCAGAAGAACCCCCTCAGCACGGGTTGTCCAGTATTCCCCAATGAATTGGTATAGAGTGATTCAGGGTTTGCATGTATGATTCACATGTGAATGTGGGTCAACCCAACGGACCGCAACAGGCCAGAGAAGCACATCCAGGAAGCTAAGTCGTTGGTGGAAAGAAGTCGACAATGATGACATAAATGTTGACAAAGCAACAGCTGAGCCCATATGTAATGGGTATTTTTTGTCTGCATCTGCTTCGACACACATATTTTTGATGATTCCCACAATCATCTTCATCATCCTCACCACAATAATCATCATCACCACCCGCATGACAACAATTATCATCACCATGACAAGAAGCATCATCATCACGAATCACCACGTCATCATAACCAATAACCTCATCAAATTTTGCTTTGTTTTAATAATCTCTAACATGTTTATCTTCATCATCAAAAAGGCCATCCAAGCTTCTGCTCAAATCGAGAACAGCAGTGTCACCGTGGCAACACGTGTTTCGCTTGTTGTCAACCCTTCTTAGCAACCATCGCCAAATTATATTCTACGGCCTGAGGCGGAAGGAGGGTCGCGACAAAAGGACAGCCGATCAATCCGAATTAAAATCAGACCGTGGGGAATGCTTTGGGTGAAAACACACTGATAATTAAATCAATTAATATCAATTAAGTAAACGCGCAGCATGTCCTCAGCCAGCAGCGGAAATAAACATGCAAGATTTTCATTTATGCCACAAAGTGATGGATCTGTTAGCACCATGGAAACATGAAAATGATACACGCTTCCAAACTACACACATCCACACTAGATGGTTGGCAATAGATTCCTAAAATTCCTTAAAATAGATTCCAATTGATTCTTTAATCAGTATTGCCCAGAGGCTATTTAAATATCATATTCTTTATGGTTTTGTTTATTTCAGCCATGCAGATTTTCTTTAAAAAAAAAATTGTATATTAAAACAACAAATGAATGCTTTTGTTTGAACGTCCACTGCTCTGAGCTTACTCAGTCTGATTATAACAAATTAAATCTCATCTTTAATTAACAACGTGGCAAATGAGTTTCAACCAAACATCAGCCAGCGTTAACTGAGCAACGCTGATGAATATTAAGTAATCAGAGGTGGTCCAGCCACAACATCCCTCAAACCTAAAGGTCCCACGCTCCATAATAGGTAAGGAATGCGAGATTACAATCACTGTAGAGAGGCCACTATAATCGCTGGGGTGTCGCAAGAAAAGACGTGTGTGTGTGTGTGTGTGTGTGTGTGTGTGTGTGTGTGTGTGTGTGTGTGTGTGTGTGTGTGTGTGTGTGTGTGTGTGTGTGTGATGATAGCCCATATACACTGGAAGCACCACGAATTAGGTCAAACAAGGTCAACAGTAGCCATGTCAATGCATTAAAGGGACAGGCCACTGCTGAATGTGCGTACATTAGCCCTTATTACCCCACGTGTTAAAGCCTTTATGCGTGTGGTATTCAGTTAGGATTTGCACCTCCCCACAATGACGTACACAAAGGTTGAAGCTGCAGAGACATGGCTCATTAAGGAGTAACTGCTCCTCTTCTGAGCTGACCCAGGAAAGGCCATGTTTTACTGGCTGAAATCTATAGATGGAGGGGTTGTGAATGGGAGAGGGTGGAGAGAGAGAGTGCATTGTACGTGCATGCAACTCCCCAAAGTGAATCATGAATAAAACAATCCTGTTGCGACCTCCAAGTCAGACAAGGACACACACACACACACACACACACACACACACACACACACACACACACACACACACACACACACACACACACACACACACACACACACACACACACACACACACGAGAGAATAAAGGCCAAGGATTGTAGTAGATCGCTTCACTCAGAGAGGTCAGAGGTCGGCTGACAGAACATCCTGTTCCTCCTCTGCCAGACAGCATTGGAATTAGCGACAACACTTTCCTCAAAGTTGCCGAAAAGACACAGAACTTCCAGCCAATCAGGGGGACAGTGAGACCCTAGGCCCCACCCCCACCAATCTGATGTTTTTGAATGATACAGAAAACCAATCCATCATGAAATAACCGGAGCGGTGATGGCAGAGGACATAACTGACACGGAGCCATCAATCACAACGTCCTGAAGAGGAGTTTATGATGGCTGCGTTGACACAGGTCACCTGACCCAGAGGGAGGGGGGAGCTACGATGCACAGCTGCAATCACTAATACACATTAATCTACACACCTGTTCCCTCACAAACGCACAACACGGGAACTACCCACACACAGAAATGTGTGCGCCAACACACACACATGCATGTGCATTGATTTTTTTATTTTTTATTATGCAATTTGTCTCCGGGTTCAAACAGCTTCCCTCTAAACCATGTGGCCACCGCATCCTCATAAATCAAACCGTCTGTCAAAAACACGCTCCCATTGGCTGGACGTAAGCGAGCAGAGGGAAATTAATATTTAAATAAGCAGCCGGCTATGAGCACGTATTCATTATCTGATCTCTGGCAGGGCAATGGAAGGTAAATAATAATTCATCCTGAATCCTTTTTGTAGGCGTCACAGTCTGCGTGTCTGAAGGTGTCGTAGAATGGCACTACAATAGACTTGTACTTACTGAGTCTGCACTGATTTCTGTGTTTCCCTAGCTGTATTTCCTGAAAAAGAAGAAAGGAGATAATATTCAAATAGGAGATTATGTACGGACGTTTCTGTATAACTGGTATCACGAGAACAATATCTCAGATAAATCATGATTTATCAATATTATTTATAACAGTATACCTGCTTCAAATGAATGAAAATTGAAATGAAATTGCAAAATAGAAAAACATAAGCAACACAAAACACAAAAGCCACAGCAAACTGCAAATGCTACAACGCAAATACAAAAGCCACAACGCAACGGAACGGAGCGTCGTTGCATGTTGACTATTAAATGGGCCAACTATTATTGCACGCAGTGTACTATTGCCTAGACATGTGGAAGAGAAAAGGGATTGCCTGTTTGAGAGGTTGCATTCCCGATTGCAATGTACTGTTCTTTTCGTGGAATCAACATGGTCACGGAGACAGCATTCTGCCTCACACGTTGCAATAACATAACTTGTATGATCCCGATAAGCCTAGCACAGGTGAATGTAGCTGTGGGAGTGGGTGTGGGTGGAGGCTGGTTAAAGCAGCCTCACATGGGCGAGTCTGATTGGACTCTGGGGCTGGGTGAGGCTCCACACCTGTTGCACATTTGGTAATCAGTGTGCATAGGTTAAACCAGGCATCGCCTCACGCCCACAGAGAGAGCTCTCCTGATTGACAACATGGAGCATCAGGCCATGCGTCATAACAAACTTTAAAATAAACCGGCTTCAACATCACTACCCCCCGTCCTCTGTTCTGAGGAGCACAGAAAAGCCATCTGGGTGGAGTGTGGCAGACACCTAGGTGTTTGCCACACTCCACACTTTGCTAAAGCCTTATGATAAATAAGTCAAGGATGACTTATCATAAAGGCTTTGGCTATCCACATTCTATACTGAATGAGTATATAATAATAACTAACTTCCGTTGTGATGTGGCTTTTGCATTTGTGTTGAGGCATTTTCAGTTGTGTTGGTGTGTCTGTCCGGCTGTTAGCCCTGTAATAGTCTGCAGATGTGGCTCATAGGTTAATTGAGCCACACCCATTCTGGTGCACCTTAAGAGGGCCAGAGTTCTAGACTGGAGGGAGGCTTGAGTTGTGCGAGTGACTTCGACTGTTGTGCTAATGTTGGTTTTAAGTAAATATGCTTTTTACCAAAAACATTGCGCGTCAAGGATACTCTTTTTCACAGTTGGGATTTGTGTTGAAGTTTTCCCGATATTTGTGCTACTGTTTCTCAGATTTGCAAAGCGGTGTTTGCAGTTTTTCCGACTGGGGATCAACACTTCAGGGCCCCCGTAGGTGTGAGAAATCCTGTTCAACCTTTCTGTTCTCTCTCCAGGTTGTCTGACAACTGGAGGGTTGCTGGTTCTATGCTGACTCCTCCTACCCAAGTGCTTGAAATTGCTTCTGGCTGTTGCCTTGCATGCTTGACAACACCGTCAGTGTGTGATTGTGAGGTAATCATTGTAAAGCGCTTTGACTGGCCAAAGGTCTGAACAACACTATAAATGCAGTCAATTTACCATTTCAGCGTTGGCTAGGTTCAGACCTTGTTGGGCTAGGTTCAGAGTGAGGTTCACTTTATTTAGCTAGGTTCAGACGTTGTTTGGCTAGGTTCAGAGTGAGGTTCACTTTGTTTAGCTAGGTTCAGACTAGGGCTGCACGATATGGGCAAAATATGATATCCCGATATTTTTTGGCTGAATGGCGATATACGATATATATCTCTATTTTCTATAGAGTGGGTTAGATGTTTTTTATGCAAGTCAAAAGCCACATGTGAGATGTTGCAAGCACTTTTATTAAAACATAGGTCCATATGACTGCAACATGTGATTTTGTATCGTTATTTTCAACAGAATTGAATGAACATGTTAAAAAAAGGGACGTTTTTCACCTTCTTCACAAAATAATCACCTATGCAAAACAATATAAAGCTGTAGGTTACACACATTAGCTACCATTAAGAGCATTGGCTTCGTCGCATTGTCCTGCGTACTACGGTGAGGGTTTCAGTGCGCCGTAACTTTAATCCCCCGCCCCCTCCCTTCTCCGTTCCATTTGGGAACATGTTTGGTTTCATTTCGCTTGTTTCGTATATTTTAATTAATTAAGAAACTGTCGCGGCCGGTGATGCAGCAGCACAGCCACGGAGTTTTACGCATTCCTCATACTGCACTTTGTGCCGCTGCTGTAAATGGTGGAACAGATTTGTCGTGCTTCCACTTTTAGTCGCAACGGTTTTGCTACACTCTACAGATGACCTGCAGCTGCTGCTCATCTGTTTTTTTTTAAACCCAAACTATTTCCACATTATGGAGCCGTTGTTTCTCCTCTTTGAAACAATTTCGTCTCCCGCCGCCGTCTCGTTTTCTTCACGGGTATCATCCATGCTTGTTGTGTTGTGAGGGGGCGGCGGGGGCGGGAATGAGGCGTCTTTGCACACGGCACGTTCGGAAAGACAGAGTGAGAGGGGGAGGGGTCGCGCTCTCAGTCTCCAAGGCAAGCGCTGTAGACGCTTGAGCGGGAAACTGACCATTTTAACGCATATCGATATAAACGATATTGTCAAATCTTGTATCCCCTTGGAAATTATATCGATATATCGTACATAGCCGATATATCCTGCAGCCCTAGTTCAGACCTTGTTGGGCTAGGTTCAGAGTGAGGTTCACTCTTTGTTTAGCTGGGTTCAGACAGTGGTGGGCTAGCTTCAGGCGGTAGTGAGCTACCTTGGTTGTGCGTGTTGAAAACAATCAATGGATGTGCCAACCGGTCCCTTAGGCTTTGAAATGACCTAGAAGAGTAAATTAGCGAACTGATGCTCAACTCTTTTTTTCTTTTCCAGGAGCCTGGTATTTTAAAAAGGCATTTGCTTCAACTCCTGCCCAGCTTCTATACGAAGTTCTTATATTGCATAAACGCATACATTTCCTTTTAGTGTGTTGATTTTTTGTGTTGTGAGATTGAAACTGCGAAGCACTTCTTAAATGTAGTTCAAGGTCTGAATAATTGAAACTTGTCATTGACAATTTATGGATAAAAGCCAAGACATTTTGAGATGTTTGCGGTGGCAATATAAGGTAGAAGACGGACGAGACTTTAGGGAAGGAGCCTGTGAGCCATTACAGGAGAGAACCATTGGTGAAAACCTGCCATAAAACAGTTAGTTTCCTGCACCGGAAAGCAGGAAACTATTACCTTTAAATGAAATTGTCCCAGCAGCCGAAGTAAGCCGCGGTAAAGCACCACATTAACAGCGTGAAATACTTCAAATTAAATTCATGATATCAATTTGAAGCCACTTTGTTCCAGCCAAGCCCAAGTCATAATTTGACTGTTGTTTGGTGTTGAATTAGACACCTAGGAACATTGTTACGTCAACTCCAATTCAGATGTTGGTTTTTGTACATGGATCGGAATAGATCACTTCGTAGGTCATATCCATGGCTGTAAGCCCCTTATAAAAAAAAAACCACACCGCTAATATTGAGTGCCCCAACAGTTTTCATCCAGTTTGACCATTTGGAAATCCCTGTGCTCTATAAAGCACGGGGTCTGGTCAACTGGACCATGTTTGAAAGTATAAATGGACGATTATCACGTTAACTTCAAGTAACCATTGCAGTGTCATCATCCACAACACAGCAACATAATCCATGTGCCCCATATTTTCAAATGAAACCACAAGAAAAGTATTGACCGTTTTACAATAGGTCCACAAATTGACTAATGTCATCTTGTATGTCAAGCGTGGCAGAATTAACCTTCGGCATTTGATCGGGGGCTTTGCACTTTTTATGCCACGACAGTGTTACAACACGTCACGTGTCACATGTCATCTGCTTGATGAGCGCTCTGCGTCATACAAGTCATACGTGTCATACTTGTCGGCAGTCCTGCTCCATGGATGACTGCCTCATCACCATCTCCTCGGCGGCTGAGACACACAGTGATGCATGGAAGGTGACCTTTACGTGGTCGGTGAAAGGGCTCGAGGCGAGCCTCTGAACTTGCATGTGTCACTGGGAGAAAATCAGCAAACTTCCTGAGGGGGATGACGGTGTTTTCACCTTCTACATGTGTGTCACAACCAACATGTTTCTCATCACACTGTGAGGTTACAGTATGCTGCAGACAGCAGGCCAGGGTGGTCAATTACTATAATTTAGCTTTAGTAGCCACTTCTACCCCAACAACTTAGAGTGAATTCAGATGTATGTCATTAGGAGCTGGTAGGGGTAAAGGAATCTTGCTCTACTATGCCTACGGATTAGGCTGTGGACATTTAGCATTTATCCATCCCATTAACACGCTTACCGCAAACACACTATGCTATAAGACCACACTGTTGCAGGGGTAGCAATGGTGGGGTTACAACTGATTTATTGTTTAAAAAGAAGCCATGTATAAGGTCTCACAGGAATAGATCGATTATAAGTGCGTGGGTAGGGCGTACTGTGAGTAGGTTGCTTCCCACAGACATAATACTTGGGAGGCTGTAGTTTTGAGTTTAATTCAAGCATACGTTTTTTAGGGGGGTTTCAAGATAAGGGTGGAACATTCGACCAGGGACCATCACTAGAGACCCTCTAAGATATCCTTGACTTCACTCATTTACATTTCAGTCATAAAGTATAACATTTCACAGTCTTAACGTTTTTATTTCAGGGAAAACGTTTTTTGCTTCATTTTATTATGCAGAAATTGCTCATAATTACACAGTATACAAAAAAGGGAAGCAAGTAAAGTTCTTCCACTGTTGTTCCACTACTTATTCCTTCATTAGGTGGATTCCCAGTCCAACACCTGAGTGTGCGACTAATTGCTTTGGTAAAAAAAAAATACTAATGCCGAGGGACAGCCGTTTGTTTTGCTCCACTTTATCTTATATCAGAAATACAATCCAAGACCAAAATAGCTTCAGAGTTCATTATTTCATGGCTAATGTGTGCCGTATTGATGTACTTTTTTTTTCTGTGTTGGTATGAACTTGATTAGCGTTTCATGAACAACTGCAGTGGGTGTCTCTCGGTGGGGGAACGTCAAAGTAAACAGCCCCTGCAAGACGCGGACCAGCGTCCCTGGCAGGCATCATTACCACATCAAAACTAAATAAACAGCTGAATTAAACATGCGTTCACATCCAGCGCCAAACCAAGAGTGAATTGGCCCTCTCCGTTTCCATGGGCCTGCCTCGCAATCACCAGACCTAGTAAGCAATCATATACTTCCATTACTGTGTACGGGGGCCTTGGATGGCCCTCGTATATTCAACATGCAAGTATTATTGTGAGTTTAAGGACTTCATTAAATGATACCAATCCACACTCCGTGTGGATTGAAGCACGGTATCATATAATAAAGTCCTCAGACTCACAATATATAATATAATAAAAAGCCTAAGAACAACAATAGTTGAGCGCTGCTTGCAGCACTCACCTAATAAAGTATAATAACAGTAAGGCACAAATGTAACCTTCAACAATTCTGTTGAAAGCCACCCCCTTAGAAAATCACAAAAACAAAAGAGGGCACTTATTTTTTAAAGATAACGTATCACCACGCGAGTCATGGGTTGCATGTTCTGCCTTACGAAAGTCACCTCATTCAACTAGTGGGCTGGTCCACCCTCCATCTCATATGTGGACTTTGTGGTAGAAGTAGTGTCGATCAAAAGACCTTCTGTACTCCACATCGGACCAAAAAGATACACACCAGAAAACAAGAGTGGATATCCAGGGTGACCCCAGGCTCAAGCGCGCGACGCTCTGGGACGAGAGGCACCCAACCGCCACCCAACAGAAAGAAAACATGGGAAGTGCAACTGCACAGTTGTTCACTTGAGGGGGCAGTGCCTAAAATCCCAACAGTGAACATTAACGATTCGTACCCTGATAAGATGTGGCATAATAGGCTTCAAGTAATCGACTCATAGGCAAAAAAAGGAATATCCGGCTATCTTCAATCATCACATGCATGCATAAATAGCCTGCATTCATAAAACACGACGTACCCACACGCACACAATTATGCACATCAACAGCCAGCCCCCCGGTGGGCTCTAACCTCCACTGTTGATATGAAGGGAAGTGAGGATGAGGAGGAGGAGGAGGATGGTGCAGAAGGCCCCGGGGCAGTGAGGCCTGAGTGGTAGACAGGCAGCCATGCAGTCCCCAGCTGCAGGTCATGTTAAACACCATGGCAAGTCACACACGCAAAACATACATACAAAGACACACACATATATACAGCACATACATGTTACTGCAGCATGCAATCAGGTACAAATGGCTGTATCTTATCACACATTTTCGCAGAGATTGACCAATACACAGACACGGAGAAGGGGATGAAAGGCAGGAGGAGGAAGAGGAAGAGGGAGAGGGAGAGAGAGAGAGAGACCAAGCTGGTGAGTTATTCCTTGCCACTCAACCAATATGGCACCCTGCCAGATACCTAGTTTGCATTTTTCTAAAGGCCTAAAGGACATTACATCATAAACAACACTTAGCTGTTACTGCTGACAGAGAGTCAACTGCTTCCGCTCAACAGCTCGATGGGCAAAACCCTTATTTATCATCTTTTATATTGTTTTTTTATATAAATAGCATCCGGCCCTCACTCACCTGAGAGCTACTTTTACTCAAGTGGCCGGATCTCCCCGTCATAAAATATTTAACACCGCTTTAATCATCGGCTATGGTAGGACAGTGTACAAAACCCACTTCTTTACTTTTCAACCCAACTGAAAATCTCACAAAAAGAACTGCGGGCCTTGGGTCAATAATAACAAAGCCGATGACAATGCAAAAATAAGCCCTCCATCAATCGACTGCCATTTTATTTTCTAGAGGAAGGAGGAAGGGCTCTACACTTCCTGTCCAGGCATTGAATATACTGTGTTCTGATTGGACAGAGGAACAGGTTGACCTACGCCCACCAACACTGGCTTATCTCCGGCCCGGAAGCAGACCATTCCGGAAACACTTAAACGCATCGCAGACATAAATAGTCCCCCTGTCTGACAAGCCGACGAGCTCTGCGTCGCTGTCAACGGTCGCTAATGAATGCACGAGCACTTCCATTAAAGCACACTGCCTGGGGTAAGCGTTTGGTTTGTCCACTTTGCATTAACACCACCCCCTCCACCCCAAAATCCCAACCGCCTCCAGAGCTATCCTTGGACCCCCTGGACTTTGAATTCTAACAGCACCTCCTCTTCCTCATAGACGCGCCTACCCTTTGGCACATGACCCCGTCATGACAGATCAGTGTCGAGCAACATCCCGCGTTCCTCTGGAACAGGCTGCCTCTAAACTGGAAGGACCGCGCACGCGCGCGCGCACGCACACGCGCGCACGCACACGCGCGCACGCACACGCGCGCACGCACACACACACGCGCGCACGCACACACACACACACACACACACACACACACACACACACACACACACACACACACACACACACACACACACACACACACACACACACACACACACACACACACACACACACACACACACACACACACACACACACGACCTCATGCGTGTTCCTTTGTTGAGGAACAACCTTGTATCTGGGGTTCGTTTCACGGTCCCGGGGCTCTCATTCTATCTCCGCTAGCGACCGTCTCTTGTGATTCCTCCTTGGCCCCGGCACTGAAATGAGCAGTGGAGCAAGTCCCTTTGACGAGGAGGCCGTGCGCACCAAGCGGTCTTGGGGTTTGTATGCAGAGATCAAATGGGGTGTGGGGGAGGAGACAGAGAGAGAGAGAAAGGGGGGGAGGGGGGAGTTTTGGATAACCAAGGTTGCAGCAGAGGACGAGAAGACAGATGGGGGGGGGGGGGGGGGAGGAGGAGAAAAAAAAGAAATTGACAAAAAAAGGGAATAAACAGGATGAAGGTGTAAGGGCAGATGAGGTAGAGTGTGAGAGAAAAACAGTGAGAGAAAGAAAAAGAGACAGAGATGGCTTGAGAGGATGAATATATCCACATAATAGTGTTGTCAGCATCCCTTGAGAAGGAGGAGGAGGAGGAGAGGAGAGCGAGCCGGAATGGGCCACTGAGTCGCCTCCTCTATCCTCCTCTTCTCTCTTCCTCCTCCCTCTTTCATCCTTTCTCCTCTTCCATATGGCAGATTTCCACCCCCTCTGCATGCCCTGACGCACACAAGCCAGGACCATCCCCCCGGTCTAACACACAGACACACACACACACACACACACACACACACACACACACACACACACACACACACACACACACACACCCCCACAAACCCCTCCGCTCTCTGCATGGTTCAATTACGGACGACCGCCCTCTACAACGGACTGCCTCTTTTTCTCTACTCCTCCCCCTCCTCGTCTTTCCCTCTCCTCCTCCTCCTCCTCTTTCCTCCACCTCTTTCCCTCTCCTCCACCTCTTTCTCTCTGCCCCCTCATCATCTTTTTCTTTTCCCCTCATACTCCTCATCACTCCAACTCTCCATTCCTTCTCTTCTGTCTCTCCCTTCCCTCCCTCCTCTTCCCCCTTCGCCCTCATTCTCTTGTTCTGTCCTCCCTCCTCCCCCCTCTTCCTTCCCCTCCCATGCCCAGATGTGCATTTGCGATAGTTAGGATCTTTTGTTGCCTATTCCTGGGTCATTATAACAGCTGGGTACGACGGAACTGCAGCAAGCCCAAAGTCACGCCAGCATACACTCAAAAGTATGCATCCCCGCAGACACACACACACCAACATGTGTGCCAACGCAAACACCGCCACCAACGCACACACATACACAATGCACCAAGTGTGAGTGCACGTTGTGACCAAGGTGCACTCCAGCACACACGCCAAACCCCTCTGTCTGTGGGTCTTAAAACCCTGCGGTGAAAGTAGAGATTTATTTATTTAACCCAAGTGCCATTTAGGAGGGGCATAGGATAACAGAGGGGCTACACGAACAAACACACAGACTGCGTCAAGCGTAGAGTGAAACACACCAGTAAACTGCAGGTGGAGTACTCCCAGTGCGCTGCAGAGGTGAGAGAGACAAGGACTGAAAGGTAACACCCACACACACACACACACACACACACACACACACACACACACACACACACACACACAGTAATAAAGTGTGCTCCAGTGATTGGACAAAGCCCCTGGGAAGAAAATGACTATTGCTGCTTGGGAGGTAATAGAGCGGTTACTCATTTGTACTCCAGCCCACAAGCTCTGCCATCGCTCCCTCTACGCCTGCCTCCACACCCGCCTGTTTGTCTTAAATGTTTATCTTAACCTACTACAACACCATCCTAATGATCTCCAATATGAGGTGCCCAAGAGGGAACTTCGGTGCAAGATGGCATGGTGGCCAAGACGCGCCAAACGAACTGCATATCCAAAAATGGCATTTTGTGCTTTGTTCGACCCGTCTCGGGAGGCGTAGGATAGTCAGTGTTTCCCCTATATGCATTAGGCGCACCGCCGCTGAACCGCAAATGTGCCAAGTTCAAGGCACATTTGCACAATGATCTGGTCTCAGCAGATACCTTGACTCTAGTCTGTTGGTGGTTATGTCATATTTAGAAGCTCCATCTGTACATTTTTCCCAAAGAAATCTCACCAGAAGTAAGCATTTAAAGGGTTATTTTTCAAAAATTTCTTCCTGGGGGGCATGCCCCCAGACCCCACTAGCTCGGTTACCAACTCACAGCACCACTGCTATAAAAAAAATTAGGGGAAACACTGACAGTTAAGTGCCCGGGTTGTTCTAGGTTCAAACCCTTCAATGTCTACCACTAGGTATCCTTATCCAGCAAGATACCGTAATCAGAACCTTGTCATCAATGAAAAATACCGCAAGTCACCTTGGATCAAGGGTCATCTAAATGGTTAAATAATAATCGTACAGTCTACAAAAGGGGGCCATTTGTCTTTCATCACTTATTGCCACAACCTCATTCATGCCTGTGACCTTGTGAAAGGTCATGACTAGAGAAGGAACAACGGTGAGGAGAAGAAGAATAGGCAACCCGATGCTTATGGTTTCTTTAAAAGGCTTTTGCTGCCTGTCACAGCAGGATAGTGAAGACCAACAGAAAAGTCGATGGAAGAAGTGAGATGGAACAACTTGTAGCATTGGACCTCAGGTTGAAAATCAAACCTGGGTCACCACAAGGCGTATTACCACTATGGTAAGCACACTGCTGGGTTGAGCCTAAAAAATGCCCCAGAATAAGAAACTACCTAATGGGTATTCCCATTAGCATGTTTAATTATCTCCTTCTGCCTTTCTGTCCCTTCGGACAACACGTCTGCATTATGAAGCTGTGCTGAGCCCCAGCAGAGCCCATTATAACCGCCTCCCTATACATTTGTTAGGGAAATGAGACAGGGGGTCTTGGCTGATCTTTCGCATCATTTATTCAGCTCATGCATCTTAATGGGAATACCGGTTTTAATGGGACTGCCGGTTGACCTGCAGTGAATCGATCAAGTAAGGTTTGCATAATATGTGATTACAGCAATCGCAAGTAGTGGATCCATCGTCAGAAGGAACCACATGAATTAAACATGAGTTTCATGAGAAAGAACGTCTATGAGATGGATGTAATTGTACGATGAACAGCCGTCTTAGGTGCTTGTGTGTACATGTACTGCATTGTCCATCAATGGCTCAACATCCGGCATCTGATTGGCTGATCGGTAATTAACAACTAGGGATGTCAGTTTCGTTTAATTTTGCTTTCGATAGGCCGACACCCAATAACCGGCAACCAACCGGTCAACCCATTAACCGGTAACCAACCGGTTAATGGGTTTAATTTTTCAGAAAAAAACACAAAATGATGTGCAACACAAGAATATGGCTCAATGAGCTTTGTCGCCGCATTTCAAAGGGCTGCCCATTTAGAGGTACTGACATTTTAATGTTTTGTGTTGTAGCCTAAATGTCTTGCCTTTTATTTTATTTTCTGTTGTCTTCACTGAAGTTTATTGCCGCATTTTGGTCAGGTCATCGTTGCAAAAGAGAATTGTGTTGTCAATGATTCCACCTGATACAATAAAGGTCAATAAATAAATAATAAATGAACTATAGAATTTCATCAATTAATATGCAAAAAAATTTACCTAGGTCTACGAATTACAATATTTTGGAACTGCATAGTGGTCAAATTACTGGTGCTCCACTCCGGCACTTCTTTTAATGCGGAAAAGGAATCGATTTTTAAGAGCTTTATTAAAAGTACAAATTTAATTTAAACAGCAAAATAACATTATTTAGCGTTTCGATTTGGCAATTGGCACATCACTTGCAGCACATAACAAAACGCTTTTGAATTATCCAATTGAATGTGGACAAGGAACAGATTTTTAAGAGCTTTAAATTAAGTAGGCCAACAACTGCACTTAATCTTAACAAAACAACATATTATTTAGTGAGTCTGTGCAAATTAACCGATAAACCGATGCGTAACCAGTCAAAAGTATTCTCGGCGGTTAGCCGGTTAACGGTTAACTGTTGGCATCCCTATTAACAACTGGAAGACAGTTGATCATGTGGTGCCCAGACACTGAGCTACTCCGTCGATACCGTCAACACGGCCCGATTCTTTGATTTTGTCAATCTGGATCATGAATTTAGGGCCCAGGTTCAGTCTAGTCAGCTGATTAATAACTCATCATAGTTCATTTTGTCTGGTTTATATACCTTGTGAACGCACACACTGAAATGTAATGCTACCCTCGTTTGGTGTCAGATTGACAGAAAATATACAAAATACAGTTGGTTATAAACTAGTATTGTCATTCTGCTTGTTCCATTAGCCATTGTTGAATCACAGTACATGGGCATGTTGATGTTCATTTGGATTAGAAATGTTACGTATGGCGCCTTGCCATGTACCCTAATAGTACACAGAACCTAACTTAATGAGCCTGGCTTTGCAAAGCCATACAACTGTCATTCGAGAGAATAGAGCAAGAGAGCCATAAATTAAAGACTGAAAGAGGGGTGTTCAGGGGAGGGGACCATCAGCCATCGTCTGACCATGATTTACCTCTCGGGACCACAGAACACAATGCTTCTCGGTTTTCAGTTTAAAACGGACAACGGTTATCCGGCAAAAGACTTTGTGGGCTAGTCATTGATTTACATTTTATTTTTTCAGGCTTAATCATCGTCAGAAGATTGCAGATGGATTCCGAGATTTTGGCCCCATGCAACTAATGCCCGCTGAAATGTGATAGGTTAAACGGAAACCAGAGCGCATTCAATACCAAAGTCTTGTCCTGTTGCCTAGAAATTGCTTTCATGTGCAGATATGTTTATAAATACAAACTGTTTATGAATACAAACATTGATTTCCATCTCTGTCATCATATGTTTCATCATCCAAAATGAAAACATGTGCAATAATAATACATAAATAATTCACAGTCTTGTGCTGTTTCTCTCACAACTACATAAACACACATCAATAGGAGTCATTTAGCTTTGCCGGTGTAGAATATAAAAAGCAGGGTAAAAATGTGTCCTTAGCACCCATCAGCAGATCTCACACCTCTGATATAGCCTCACTCTAAACCCAACCCCCCCCCCTCCCAAACAAATATGTTTAATAAGGACAAATCCCATATGGACAAGTTTGATATGTCAGCAGATGGCTTCCCTTTGTGGCTGTGTGGGTGTGTGCACATCAAATAAGAGAAGAACCTCACAATGCCTACTCCAACTCACACGACTCATCTCTCCTAGTCTCATCTCCTAGCCTCCTTGCCTAGCATCCTCCAACCAAAGCCCTCTCTCCTAGCATCCTCCAAAATAAATCATCTCTCCTAGCCTCCTCCCATCTCTAATCATTTCTCTAGTCTTTTCCAATCAACAGTAGTCTCCTTAACGTTACCACCTAGCTTACTACAACCCTAGACCTCGGATTACAAAAGCACCATCTCACTTTAAAGTTTCTCCAGCCAGTTACTGAAGGAAAACCTGCAGAGTAAGAGAGATGAGAGGCAGTAAATTAGGAGAAAATGGGGGCGTGCAAGAAGAACTATGTAGACACAAAACATACTGCTGGTGTCTGACGATTCTGTGTAGTTTCAGATAAGTCAATAAACTGAATAAAAAAAAAATAATATATATATATTCTTTTATTATTATTATTATTTATTTTTTTGTAAATTTGTTCGCGTCCTGCAATATTCTGTTCGACAGAGAGGGATAATTTGAGTAGTTTTAATTTATCTTCAATGTTTTGGCAAATCTGATCTGTCTGGACGCGATTGCGATTCAGCCTAGGCATAGCATGCACGCAAACTCACAGCCAGACACAAGAATGTTGAACAAGTTCTTACTCTTATAATTGACTAAGAGCAGCTTTTTCTTTAATGACATAGAAAAGAAAGATTAGAAAGTAAAGAAAGCTAAATCTGTTTATTTTTTACCTACTTCCATAATGTGTTGTAAAGCAAGCTGCATTGATAATTGCAATGTTCATAGAAAGTCATATTTGTGACAAAAGCTTTTTCTCTAATAAAATATTAGATAAAGTAATTAATCCGTTTTCTTTAATGATCATCACAAAATTAGGAAGTGATTAGCAAACTCTGAGTAGCAAATTCAGATGTATGGAAATGTACATAAAAAAATAATAATTGCTTCGAGATGCATCAATAATCGTTTTAGAATCTAATCGTTGACCTCTGAATCGGAATCGAATTGAATCGTGAGGTGCCAAGAGATTCTCAACCCTAATTTACACTGATTACTTTAACAAATGGCAAAACAAATAAATTTATAAAAGTATAATATAGTTAATTCAAATTCAGTAAGCAAAGATAATCACGGCTACTCCTATAATGCAGAGAAGCTTTCCATTTCTAAAATGATGGATGTGTAAATTGTAAGTTTCAGGCTGACCGACTGTGGTCTGACCATGATAACCTTCCCTTCACTACAGAGCCAATAGACAGAACCCGGATATACTGAAATCCTGGTCCCGAAATGAACCAAGCATAGCAATCTTTAGTTGAGCCAGCAGCCTAACGCTTCCACAGTGTCAGGCTTCATGAGGGATCCTGCAGCATTTGCATTTGGCTTGGAATGGCTGCCCTAATGGTCCATGGAAGGGGCTACACTGACTCACCGTGTTGCGGTGAGTCAGGTGGCTCTCTCAGAGAGCCAACTTTTTCTATTGAGCAGCTTCAGCATCGATGGCATATGCTGTGGCGTCAACTCACAACCTTCCCTCAAATATTATGACATTGTTTTTACATGAATTGTTCCCCAACGTTGTGAAATAGACTGTTATTACATTGGGGAACACGCCTCTATGGAGCCCATTTAAAAGGGAGTTTGATGCGCCGCTCACGGCAAGTCACAGCGGGTGTTTTCAGCGGAGACTGTCGGTGGCTAGCAGACAGAAGTTGAGTGAAGTAATCTACACAACAGGAACCAGCCCCCACTTCCCTCCCCGCCTGCATGGAAAACCTTTACTATAGCTATCCTGTTATCACAGACATGGAGCTCTAGCTCTGGCCCATCACTGAGCTTCACACACCCCCAACCTCCAGCCAACAACCGCCTCCTTTGTTTAAGCACTGTCGGTATCATTGCTTAATACGAAAGGTATGAATCTACTCGTTGATATCCTGCAGTCACAAGTGCACACACACCTCAATGATACAAACACGCCCGAGTTTGTATCATTGCTTCATACGATTCGAAAGGTACAAATATACTAGTTAATTTATCCTGCGGTCACAACACATCTCAGCAGTTGAGTTACGTAGGGTAAGTATTAGGCATGTCCTTTTATTCCTTAAAGAATTAATTTCTGTTCTTTTTTGGAAGGCTGCATTCTAAAGTCTTAAAGATTAGTTCCCAGAGTAAAAAGGGTTTGAACATAGCATTGAAGTTATTTAACCAATACCACCCTCATACTGCCAGACAGGCAAACAAAAACATGCTATGGCAAATACTGGCTGGGCACAATATGTATATAAAAATAACCACATTTCTTGACAATAAACATTCTCACGTCACAATATCAGAATTTGTTTTTACATGTGAATTCTGAATGATCGGTATTTATATACAAAACATGTAATACTGATTTAGTCAAATAGCCAAGTGCCAAACGCAAAGACAACATGCCAGTGAGATTTTATCCACTGTTGGAACCTGTTGACCGTGCAGGGTGGATGGAAAAACAGCCATGCTTTAAACCACTCATTTTCCTTTGAATTGCTGTACAAATGTACAGTTATCTGCAGACTCCAGCTCTCTGTGACATAGCGTTAAAACATCTGTTCAACATCAACATGTGTTCCAGTGCCTACTTGTATCCCCTGTTTCCCAATACAATCTACTTACAAAGCAAACCAAAGACTTGCTGATAAAATAGGGAAATTGTATCCTGCTCCATAATAACAAGATTGCATTTAGAATATTGATTATTTTCCTAATAGCAAAGTGGGTGCCTTTACCTGTTTTTCTACATGGGATGCTTCAGGGGGAAGACTAGCTAGCGCCAATATCGCTAGCTAATTACGATAATGCTAGCGTACCTAAATAGCTCAGCTATATGGATCAATTTATCTGTAGTTCCTATTGTACAATAGCAGATGCATTATATGTTATGTTCAATTAAAACAAAACACAAAACAAGACATGATCTCCATCTCAACCAACAGGATGTTGAGGAAGATTGCGAGCCAGCTGTGAGCATGATATCACGATTCACTGAGTTTTGAATTAATGCATGAAATGAATGTACGATTCAGCATATTCGATTCTTTATATTTATTTTTTTATTCATCTTTGACATCTTAAAGTAGATTGACTGATTGCATGCAACAGTAAAACCAGATGTTGTATCTATCCATCCATCAGCAACCGCGGTCGAAGAGCCAGACGATTGTCCAATCAACGTACTGGAGAGTGTGGTCTAGTCAGAAATGCGCCAAATAAATCAATTAAACCTCAAGACAACTAGCTGGTTTTGGCACCGCTATCAAGCTACCTCCAAAACTGTTAGCTAGCAACACAAGCAAGCCCTGTTGACAATGCTGGCTAACTCTTTCACTACTTGCTTAAGGGCAGGACCTGTTTTATAGAAAAAAAAAGGTTCAAATTAAAATGTTGCAATTCAGTGAGCAGGATACACATGATAACATACACAAGATAATGAACACATAACCCCCAAACACCAGCCTGTGCCTGTCACAGCTTCTAGATTCTTCTGAAGCGTGTTGAGATAGGTCTACCTTGCTAATGAGCCACACACACACACACACAGTCAGATTTCATGTTCAACCCCCCTAACTATTATAATGTTGAGTGGGTGTTTTATTTTGACAAACCTCTTTATTGCACTGTAGAACATTTCAAAGAATGCTTGCTTGGTGTGTCAAAGTACTTCTTTCATGATGGAATTTGAGCGCTACTGCTATTGGACGTTTATCAACTGGGACCACCAAGAAATAAAAACAGCTGTAGGCAATTTCAATAACAAATTATTCAGATTTTGTTTTTTTAAGTTGTTTAGGGTTTACTTATTAGAGACATAGTGAAAGACTTTGTGGCAAAACAACAACACAATTTCCCAGTCGCTATTTCCTGACATTGTGTCTCTCTACAATAGGGAAAGCTTATTATTACAATGTTATCTCTACACACATCAGCATACTTAAAACCGAGAGGAAGAGGACGACAGGAGAATATTCAGCCAATCACATCCATGGAAATGCCCGGAAGTTCCGTTCGCTGAAGAAAAGTGTTGAGAGTGTACGCATTGTTAGATTGGGCACAGGGTGTGTTGCGCCAACTGGAAAGATGATAGCATAGTTAGTATTTTCAGCAGTGGTAGTATTTTGGAGCAAGTGGTAATGGTAGAAGTAGTCGTATTAATGTTTTTGTCTTTGTTGACTTTGGGCATTGCAAAACGAAACACAAACTGTCTCCCCATAGGAAAACAACAGAGTGGGTTGCAAAAACTCACCAAAAGTGTCTACAGCCAACGCTACTTTACACCACCAAAAACTTGGTGACCACCGATAGCTGCCAGAACACAGCCATTGACCAGCCTCCTTCTTTTCTCTTCGCTCCTCTTCTATTTTGCTCAATCTCTTTTCTCGCCTAAACATAGACACATCACGAGGACAGTATGCTAGGATTCAACATGTAGAGGAGGGAGTTGTCATCCACCCAAGGAAGAGGGGTGGAGCAAGAGGAAGGAGAGGAGTGGTGGAGCAATAGGAGAGGAAGGGAGACAGTATGCAGCTATTGGGCCTCTTCAAATCCTTGCTTAGCGCAAACTGGCTGGGGTCAGTATAGAAGCTAATTGAACATCTTATTTGGATTCAATCATATGGACTATACAACTACAGCAATCGATAGAATGCAAAACCAATTGGAAAATGAGGGATGGCACAAAATAACTTTCCATTTCGATCATGCAATACAGATACTGAAACCCTTCGTCACGGGATTATTTTGTTTTTGATGTCAAAACATTGATCTTTGCCATTCTTGGTCCCAAGAATACCAAACTGCTACTAATTGACTATCTCTCTTAATGGTTTCAAGCGGTCAGCATAGTGAATGAGGACTCCGGAGACTTGTCTACGCATCTTATCCGATTACACCATCTATTGTTTTGTGATATCCTAACCCTGTGGTTATGGTCGATATGGAAACAGACACCGATACACAATATAGTACCGGTTAATCCCTAGCATAAAAACAAACAATAGCGCCTATAGACCCTATATCGTTGTCACGCTCCACCAGAGTCTGTCATCTGTCGGTTCATTGTACCAAAGGCCAACGTTCCTGTAGCCTTACACCATGGCGTATAGAGAGAGAGGGTCAAGAGTGGTGGAAGAAGCTCATGAAACATGAAAAGCATGAGTTCACAGCAACCCTGTGAGCTCTGCATTATTGATAGGAGTCTACCCTAATCCTTAGCGAATAAATGTAGTGCTGCATCTTCCACCCAAGCCCATGTTAGACGGGCAATACACACACACAAACACACTACCCTGCACCAGCGTTGTGTGCGAGTGTGCGTGTAAGAAAGACAGAGCGATGATGTGTGTTTATGTGCCATATTGTCACACACACACACACACACACACACACACACACATACAGTTTATTCAGGAGCACATGCTAGTCATGCTGGCTGGGGAGTCGGCACTGTGCTGCATAAAGCGCATGGTGGCTCCGCTGTCATGCATTGTTGCATTACTGCAGCTGCTGCTGCGCCCAGGGGCTGCACTGCTGCTAAGAGCCGCGCCGTGAGGCAACACATGCTGCTTCTGGTCTGTTGAAGATCCACAGGATCAAGAGCCCTCACGTCAGCCAAAGCTCTGTGTGTATATGTCTATGTACAAATACACATCTATAGATTTATAATTTATGCATAAATATATATATTTTATGTACACATAAAAAAAACTGATTGGCAGTATTTCCCACCCTAAGTCTTAATCCCTACAATATTTGATTGGAGCGGGATAGGATCAGGATAGAAAAGGTTCTGGGTTCGGACCCCAAAGTCAACACGTTACCCGTCGAGATCCTTGAGAAAGATGCCTAGACAGACACCAACAATCTTGGGACTAAAATAGCAGGGCTGTCGCACCAGTGACTCAAGTGCGCGTGTGCCAAG
Organism: Gadus morhua; assembly: GCF_902167405.1. Lineage (NCBI taxonomy): Eukaryota > Metazoa > Chordata > Actinopteri > Gadiformes > Gadidae > Gadus > Gadus morhua. The sequence continues at coordinate 16,063,569 of NC_044067.1, read as the reverse complement.
CGTGAATGCATATACACCGCAAGCAAGCACATGGGCACGAACATAGACGGAAACACACACACACACACACACACACACACACACACACACACACACACACACACACACACACACACACACACACACACACACACACACACACACACACACACACACACACACACCTTTTAACGGCTCCGCCATCAGCACAAGCGCAGGTAAGAACACACGCGCAAGCACGCACATGCGCACAAAGCTGTCAACAAAACGGTCTCAAGTCTCAAAAGTGTAATTTTGAGTTACACTCAAGTAAAACATTCCATCACTGCAAATTGCATGAAGGCATTGTTTATTAAAGTGAAAAAATAATAATAATGGTAACAAAACTAAAAAAAAATAATAATAATCGATCTCATGCCCTATGAATCGATATTGCTAATTTTTTATGAAATCGATCCAAAATCAATTAAATTGATTTTTTTACCCAGCCCTAATGATGATTATTATTTTTCAACAAACAATAATAGTTGCCTTGCATTTTAAAATGTCAATGCACTTTTTAGCCCTGAATAACAGTAAAAGCTATTTAAAGGGGAACTATGCAACTTTTTGGCTTATTTTATTTGGCTTAATTTACCTTAATATAAGAGGTTGAGAGTAATTGGGATGGTTCTTTAACACTTTATGGGTCGATTGATCGCTGTTTCGACTCCCCCTGGCGCATCTTGGCGGAAAAGGGATGCAAGTTTCTGCCGGTAACTCACCGCCCACTCTTGTGGGTCTCGCGAAGCACCGAATTGCTTTACGGCACTACAGACCCACAAACACGGAACCAACTCGATATAAACAAGTAGCAAAAAGGGATAGTTACATTCATCATGGATCAGCCGACTAAAAAGACACAGAGAAACCCAATGTCGGAGAAACAGAAGAAGAGAAAAGGGAGACTGACCGACAGAGAGGCCAGACACGAGTAAACGTTGGGCGAGCTTCTCAGGAATAGCTTGAACTGAAAGAAAAAGAAGACTGCAAATCAGATGCCGACTTGCCATGGCCGTGTTGCTCTTGAAATTGTAAGTACCCTTGGGTGAACTCTGTCCTTTTTGTATTGTGGCTTCTTGATGTCGATAGTCTCTGTAAAAATGTGTTTGCTCGACCGTTTTGTTGTGAGCCCTGTATGTTTCTAGCTTGCTTGCTTGCTGGGGTGTTAGCATTCTCGCTACCAAACACGTTTTTTTTCATGGTTGTTTTGCTGTTCGTCTGTCTCGGCCCCCCGATAGAGGCTAAATCCCCGAATCCAGGTTCTTGTTTATTTAGATCACTAGACCCCAAAGTCATATTCGTCCGTAACTGTGACGATACGTGAACCTCCATTATAGCTTTAGCCATGTTATACCTTTGGTGTAGTTTCCCGCTTGTAAACATTTGTGAAAAGATTGCTTTGTATTTCTTCTTAGTTACAAGCGTTGGCAAACAGCATTGTTATGAGGCCTGAGGCTTGATGACCCAAGACGGCTTGGCCTGCCTGCCCCGGTACAGCCACCACCCAAGTGTCACGAGGAAATCCAGAGAACCCTCAAGAAGATGTTACACAATAAACCAAAACAATAAAAACAAACGAAGAACTGTCACTTGCATTTCTTTCAATATCCTAAATAAAAAAAATTCTAACCAATTATTGAACAAATGAAAGAAAGGTGGTGCAAACATCTGTTATTAAAAAAATGGAAACATTTTAAAACCATATACAATAATATTTATTTACAATGTTTACTTGCAAGCATTTACACGTAAACATAAATGTGTCCCTAATCTTCCACACAGCATCTGCCTATGACACCTCTCCTGCGGGGACTAGCGACAGCATACCATCTCGATCTCTGAATCCATTTCCCTGTAATTCCGTACACAAGTGACGTACTTGAGCAGATACATAAATGTACAATTGCTGCGAAAATTGTTCATGCTATCGTTATGTATTATGTTGGCCAACACTCTTACACTGATCTTTCTGTTCAACAACCGAAGATAAAACAATTCTAATCTAGGGTATAACATCTCTCCGTCAACTATCAAAAAGGATGGGTTTATTGTAACACATACACCCTTTCAAAATGTATAACCTTGTCTACTCTTTATGAACATCTACCTCGGACATGGCTCCACGCATTCGCCGGCTTCTTTGAAAACAAATGCACATGGCTAGCATAGAAGTGGATGGGGAAGGGTCGTCAACTAGTTGTTACGACAGTGTTGTAAAATATCTCCTCCAAAGCTGTAGGGGAAGCTCAAAGCGAGCGCAAAACCAAGAACACAGCTAAGAAGTGGAAAAAGTTGAATAGTACCCCTTTAATGATTGATTTGCATGCATAGTATATTAGACTTTCCATTGAACAATTACCCCCGTTACCATAAATTGACACATTTTATAATGTGATCAAATGCTCACACACTAGCTGCTTTCGGACACACGTGGAAGTGTGAATGGGCCGTATGTGTGAACAACACATCCTGACATTTGTACCCTGAAATTCTCCTGAATAATACTACCCCCTGAGGTAGTATTTTCTCTGTAGGAAATGTGAATTACGTTATGTGTGAATGAGGAGTAGAAAGTCGGTATTTCTCACACCACACCAATGGGTGTGTTGATGACGCTTCTGCATTTCATTGAGTGGCCCCCTAAATGATAATCAGCCTGTTGCCTTTTGTTCGCTGAATGGTTAAAATATTAAAACGTTGGCACTGCTTTTAAGAGTCATTTGTGGTGAACGAATGTTATACGTTGTAAAATTATAGGCAAAATGTTATTATATTATGCGCTCAGAAATGTGTTACATTATCGACTGGGGTTTCCACATTATTGCTAGGGGTTTAATAACAACTAGAGGTTGAGCGCTTGCAACACACGTGCAAAAACTCTAGTATCCTTAATGACCGACAAACTAAAAGGTTGGATAATAGAGTCTGCCAAATTAATAAATGATGGATTGTCTATCGGGTTCATTGTGTTCCATGTAGATGGAAGATTGTCCACTCAAGTTGAAAACAGTGTATCATTTCCACAAGGTAACCATGGCTAGGACTATGGTTTGTAGACTGTGATACAGGATAGCGTAGCTGCTGGGGTGTTTAAGTCCCAGATGACATGGTACTGGGCATGAACCCTCATGTCTTCAGCCTGCTATATTAATAATGGCATAGATACCGCAACCAATTTAATGAAATGTAGTCGAGTAAAAGCAGATGGTTAGAAAACTAATTTCTCAATCAAAAAAAATAAAGACTGAAAACCACGACATAATCACAATGTCTTATCTTCGATAACACAAAAAACGAACGATCACAAAACTAATATATTCGAGTTTTCGAACAGCTGGATACATATCTTTACATTATTTATTATATTATGATTTCAACATTTTCTATTTGACCATTTTGTGTATTCTTTGAAGGCGAAATTTCAAAGTTCTTATTGTTTTCAAACTCAAAAGTAATCTTTTGAATGATCGTGATTTCAATATTGAGGAAAAAAATCGTGATTACGATTTTTTCCATAATTGTGCCGCCCTAATACCTATGGAACCTTTATGCTGGTGGATATGTTACATTTTTGAAATACCATCACCATACAGTCAATTCATCTTCATACTTCACAGATAAAAAAACAAAAATGGATGAACAGTTACAGCAATAGTTAGAGAATTGGGATTCATGGTTCTGAACAGTTATGCAGAAGGGATGCATGCTTTCTCACCCACTCATAAAACCCACTCTTCTTTACATCTAGGTAGTCTAATTAGAATGTCTTCTACAGAGTCTCCATCATTATTAGTGGTGCACAATATATTTTCATCTCTGGATGATGAAGGCTAGAATCCAGCGAGCGGAGAAGAGACTGCCGGGGAAGCGCAGCTCCTAGCGACCATGCATGCTAAGTGTGAAGGACTTCTCCTCAGGTCGAGAGGAGGCCCGACACAAAGCCAGCTCCGCTCCTGCCACAGGCAACACAAGCCCACTAGACCGATAAGAAGAAAGAACAACCCAGGGAATGAATAGTTAAGAAGATAAATAAAATTGCAAGTAGCCCACTCTGGCTTCTTCAAGCCACAGAGCTTCAGAAAGTCAGTCTTTGACATTGAATAGTGATGTCTCTCTCGCTCTCGCATTTCCACATCAACTAGGCCATCTACAAAACACTTCAAATTTATTCAGTTTCAGTCTGAAACAGCAGAATCATTTTACATTTTTGTAGGGATACAATTGGTAGGTCTTTTCTATGTTGAGACCGTAATTCTTAAGCTTCTAAATGCATAAACAGATGCTGGTATAATGAAACTAATTCTGCATTTGTTAGATGCATAAACTCCATCTACAAATGCAGATAGCCTATCAGTAAATTACTACAGAGGCAATGTTTAGTGGTGTCCACTCTGGAGCAGTGGTGCAACGGGTCACGGATTACCAATGATCCGTACAGATCAACCCTCACGGTTCGGGACGGAAGTGATCAGCGGATCGACTGACAATGCAAAAAATAAAATAAAATTGTGCGTTCACGTGATCGGCGAATGTTTAAAGGATAGTTCCGGTATTTAGCACATTGAGCCCCCTTTCTGGTTTGTCTAGGATGAAATATAACACCGAAATGTTGACTATTGGTCCTGCTGTCTCGGGTATTTGGCTCATTTTGAATCGCCCCTGCCTGCTTCAGAATGGCTGGCTATGGGCAATCACAAACCTGTCCTTAAAACAACCATAAACGTTCGTAGTGGTGTTCGTTGATGTTGGCATTTTGTAAATCCCATTGAAACGGAAACCGGACCATAATGCAGCTTGCCCACTGCATCCGTCCGTCAACGGACGACGGAAGGCGTGTCTGACGGATGGGGGAGTGGTATTTGCCGACGGAGTCACGATCTGATTGGCTGACGGATCTGTTGCATCCTGAAAAGTTAACATTTTCTCAACTTCTGAACGCAAAAGACGGAGCCGACGGACCCACAATGCATTGCGGGATCGCCCCATGCAAAGTCAATGAGATCCGTCAACGGATGGATGCAGTGGGCAAGGGGTGTAACCGGAAACGGAAAGGGAGCTGTTTATGTTTGGTTGTAATCTTTTCGCTCGGTTCTCCATATCAATAGTATGGCTAGAACCGAGCGAAAAGACTACAGCCCCCCTTTCCGTTTCCGGTCAACGAGCAATGAGTCTTCCTACAGAATACAATGGAGTTACAAAATGCCAAATAAAACACGACAGAAACTGTATTTCGCTATGATACTTGAAATGAAGACGAGGATGTCTGCATTGCCTGGGGTGAGTGTAGACTACACTCTCCCCAGGCAATGCAGACTTCCTGAATTTAAAGTTGTAAATCCAGGTCTGCTGTGCTTCCTTTGGACACAGGTTTTTTATTTTATTTACTATCCATGTTAAAAATATAAAGGAATAATGCCTCAGTTTAAACTTTGTATTGTTTTAAAATATTTTAAGATTTAATTTATACATTGGAAGGACATTCTGAGTTAAATTTTGATTTTATGAGGACACAAGCAATTTTTTTTAGATTGACTATGCTTCTTTTTCTTTTCTTTCTTACTTTTTGAAGATTTTATTTAAAGTCACATTTGTCTTGATATCTTTTTTGTTGTTGTTGATCTGAAAATGATCCGACCCGTGACTCAAGAAGCGTGACACGATCCGAACCGTGAATTTTGTGATCCGTTGCACCCCTACTCTGGAGTAATTCTGTTGCGGCAGAAGGACACACACGATGCACATGACCCGAAGTCACCCAAACTCGGGCAAAATATCAGATAGTCCAACGTATATCAGCTTTGGTAGTGGGTACCACATAGAAACGATGGCCACTCCGCACTGACATTGACCAATAGGCTATAAACACACCATTGTTTCATATTTACAGTTTGAGTCCCGCTCAAAAATAACTCAAAATCATTTAACACAAAAATGTATTAAAAAAAAAAAGCTTTTCAATTAATTTGGATACGGAAACATCTCAGGCAAATCGCACCAGTCCAGCGATTCCCTGAATGTTTCCATCGCTCCCTGCAAGGTGTGAGATCAGATAAATAACACGTCTTGAAATAGGCATCTGCAACACGCTTCTACACAGCGGAGCTCTGAGAGCAAACAATGAACCACAGACGTCCGCACCGGGAGAGACCAGGAGTCACGCATCACCTCACCAACCCAGTTGGTCTCTGGGCCCACCCTAGGACACCCCTGGGCTCACCCTGGGCCCACCCTGGGCGCACCCTGGGCCCACCCCCTGGATTATTGTTATGTGTCCAAGTTTCACTGGCAGCCACACTGGAGCCAATCACAAATTCCCCTCTTGGGTTCAATGATAAATATTCGATTTGATCACTTCAAAACAGTATTTTGGATGCTTTCTTGGTGTTGCGAGTGTGTTTGGGTCTGGGTTAATGAGTCAGTGAGTGAGTATGTGTGAGTGTTTGAGACTTTTTGGCTGGGTACTATATCATATTGTATTGATATTGTGATATGAGAGTAGCCATTGTCTTACATTTTGGATATCGTAATATTGCAATATGGGACTAGATATGTTGTATTACATTTTAGGTAACATCGTTACATGGCATATGTGCCGTCATTTCCTAGTTTGAAGGCTGCATTACAATCAAGTGATGGGATTTATTTACCAGACAGTTTTAGCTGTTATTATAAAACATTACCTAAAAAACAACAATGGTCAGTCATCATCACTTACCAACAATATTGAGGTTTGTGTCAAAAATATTCATCCTTGTTTCCATATCAGCACCGCTGTGAGTGTGTGTCCAAGGCGCTGACCATATTGTCAGTGTGAGGAATATGATGCTAACCTCATCTGGCATGTATGAGAGTCATTTTCTCCTATAACTCTCTTCCAAGAGAAAAAACATTTCAAAAATGAACAGATGACAAAAACGCAAAATTAGTTCTCTCTCCCTCATCCCTTTCTCTTTCCCTCTCTACCCTCCCTGTCCACTCACTGCCATTACACAACACCACAACCAAACACAGCCTGACGTTTGCACAGTAGAAAGATCACCGTTCTCACCACCACCATCAAGGCTGAGTTCCCTTGCTCAAAATAGAAGAGCAAGGCATTACGCAAGCGGACCTGCGACCCTGCCGGCGTGAACGCTGACTTCAACCAGAGCTCGGGACGTTTTGGCGACCGGGAGGGCAACGGGTCGGAAGCGATGTCGCCCCTCTCTGAAGGAGGGGGAGGGGCTGCCTGATGTCTCAGTCATGCACGCCGGGAATCGCTTTGATTATCTCCTCCTATAGCGTGCTGCTGTGATAAATTCTGCCCCAAGCAACCCCTATCGCTCGATACGCAAGGCTACACACACAACCCCTCGCACTAGAGAGGCTAGACCAACCACTAAGGCTAGCTGCTAGGCTGAACACTAGCATTAGATTAGCTAGGCTACACATTCCCTAGTGCTAGTAGAGGGGCTTGGTTAAACTCTAGCACTAGGAATGGTAGGCTAGGCTAACCAGTAGTGCTATATATACTAGGCTACGCAACCCCTGGAACTAGAGACGCTAGGCTATACAACCTTATGCAAAATACAGAACTCCTAGCACTAGTGACGCTACACAACCCCTAGTATTAGTGGGGCTAGTCTAGACAACTCTAGCACGAGAGCAGCTACACAACCCCTAGCACTAGGGCCACTAGGCTACACAACCCCTTGCACTCAAGACACTCAGTGACAAAACCGATGGCGCTAGAAACTCTACACAACCTCTCGCACTTCATACCCTAGGCTACAGAAACCGTAGCCCTAAGGAAGCTAGGCTTATCCAAACCATTTCTTTAGTTAGACCACAGACACAGTAGAGGCCGAGCCTCTACATTCGTGCACCTCACCTCTTCTAAAGCGCCTTGATATTCAATGATACTGCTATTAAAAGTCTACTTGAACGCAGAGGTGTGGCTACAAACTGAAGGTTTGATTACCGTGCGGTAACACTATTCCTAAAAGGCGTCTGATAGGCATCTTAAGCTGCAGCAAGGCAAACCTGCCAGTAACACTGTTTATGTTAAATATTTACTCACTGACAAATTGGAGGCCAAACGGAAGTTGAGCGCCCCAGTGCGTGCGCTCTATGCCACGCTAGCTACTCTTAATGCGCTGTGGTACCTGTGCCAGGATGGCCCATTACTCGGGTGGAATGAATTCCCTGCCCGCCACACAACTTAACTTAATTAAGATAATTAAATAAATAACCCAGCAGCTGCGGCATGCATCCTGCCCCTACCACTGCGCCATTTAAGGAATGAAACTTGTGAGTCTGCTCTAAAGAAACAGAGTCCAGGATGTATGGAATATCATTATGGTTTATGTGGGCTCCGTCTATGGCTCCATTCCCAACACTGAAGGACTGGTAAGAGAAGTACGATTGGTTTTGTCCTCCGGCCTCGCTATCTAAATGCAAGCAAGAGAGCGAGAATGTTTAAGAGTATAGATTGCAGTCGGGAGGAGCAGCAGTGGCGGTGGCGCTAATTGCTCTACTCTGAGAAAGGCTTTGGAGACAAAACCGGCGACACAGCGGCAGGGACCACAATGGAGAATAAACCATTGTTCTCACCATGTTAGGTCAAGCAGACGCAGGGCAGCTCCATGGTTCCCGTGTGACTAATACCCCGAGCACCACCACCACCACAGGTGTCTCCTCACATTCAATGCATCATGATCAAAACGGCACGCCCAGCTACGAACCCAGCGTATCATGTTTACCCAAGACCTATGAACATCAAAGTAATGGATGCTGCAGATACAGTTAGAAGGGGCTGACACACTGCCTATCCCTCGGCCTCTCTCGCTCTCCCTCCCTCCCTCCCTCTCTAAACAAGCCCTGGTTTGTGCCCTGCGACGTTATATTGTTAAATCTGTGCAGCGCAGCATAAGATTCCCTCCGCCCCCTGGCTGAGGGTCGAATGCATCTGCATAGTAACTCCCGCTAGAGATGGCCGCCACTACGGACAAACAGACTGGTCAGGTTTTGTAAAGCCCACACAACTTGTGTGCCGTCCCTATTTGGCGTAGACATTGGCCATGTTTAACTACTATTTAGTCGATGCTTTCATCGAAAGTGACTTAGAGTATAACCTTTTTTATCCTTGTCTTTAGGGAAAGGAAAGGAGTCAAGACATCTTGCTCAAGGATGCCCACGGGTTTGGCTGAGGTAATGTTCGTTCACAAACACATTGAATGGTGTGCATATGTGTTTGCCTTTACAATACATTGGTTAAGACAATGAACGTGGAACATGATTCATGAATGTGTGTGCACTTCATCGTCGACTTTAATCCCCCTTTTGAACAGCGAGACGGAGAGCACCGATGATTCAAGGTGATTTTGGAAAAGAAAACTGTGAAAGCATGGAATAAACAAAGAGAAAGATATCAAAAGATGTATTGACTTTGAAAATGCCACGCTTGATCCACAGACTTCAATATGAATAGGAGAAGATAAATAATAGACCTCAGAAGAATTGTTCTGAATTCCTGTCCCCCCATGCCAAGGGGACATGAGTCCCACAAGACACACACACACACACACACACACACACACACACACACACACACACACACACACACACACACACTGGCTGTAGTGGCTCAGCTAGTCAGCTAGTGTCTTTGGTGACCTAACCCCAATGTCATGCCAATGAATTATCATATGGTGACCTAATCATATTGTTAGCCAATCATTTATTACAGGGAAAATCGCTTAAAGATTTCCGATCATACAATGACAACATTTGGCCTCTTTCCACTGGCTTATCTTTTTTCCTTTTTAAATATATAGAGAAGCAATATGCTGTATGATGTAAAAGCTGTGTTGGAAAGATCAGTTCTGGTCATTTTTTGGGTTATCTCCAAGGCCTATGGAGTGAGGTAGCTCAATCCAGTGTTCTGCTAGCACACAATGCGGCTACGCTCCAGGGTAGCAGGTGCTGTGTTTAGCTCCAGGGAGCTCTCTGACCCCGTTCAAAGGCAGGTCGCTTGCTGGTTTTTCGACGCTGCCAAAACAACAGATATTCCCTGCAAAGCTGATGTCAGAGAAACACCTAGGTAGCCTAAACACACAGATTAGAGCTTCCAACAGCCAGCCCCTGTCCAGGGACCTGCTACATAAAGCATGGGTTTAGGAAAGCCGTCTTTTTTTACATGACTTTACCTGACTAACTGATGTCCTGTGCGAGTTGAATTTTTGGTTAATTCTGCTTAAATTTGGCAGAAATAGTACTCAGCGCACAATGAAGATGTGTCCGATGAGGAACACTCTCAGAAAGAAACTTATCTGAGAGGTAATAAATGATGTTTCGCCCCTTGTCCAAATCAATGAGAGGCCTCAAAGAAGTTACTTCCCTGTGGTCCGAATTTCCTCTGATCGTTTTAGCTTGGCTGACAATTCTAGTCTCACAAATCGGATTTAAGATGAACAGCTAAAGCCTGATGGCAGACGATCTCACTGGTTGAACAGGGACGTTTTATTTTCTTTATCATGTATTTCGAGGCGGGTATCTGTAGACACTCTACACATGGAATGGGTCTTTACTGGAACGACCTGACCGGCGGAACGACAACAAACGTGATATGGCCTTGAATTGATCCAGAAGAGGAGGACTGCTTCTCCCCAGTGTGGGGATCCCTCCTTGGCCCGTGCATCCTTGCACCTGGTGTGAAGGTGATGGCCACGACTACAGCTTTCCAGAAAAGCAGTGACAGGGTTAACAGAGGGCACTATTTCCCTGTCAGCCTGCAGTAATTCATGAAGCAGAGTAGCATCCACATCAGAAGTACGAGCTATACCGCTACAGCGTCCAGAGCTACTGCTGCACGTCGCTCCCACTAAGGCTGTGAAAAGAATGCTATAAAGTTGAGTCGACCATCGGCTTCATTCTTATCTCCACAGACACAACGCAGGTGAAGGTTACTTATGTTACTTATGAGCACTAGACTGGGCTCCCGAAGGGTGCATGTGTTATCATGGCGTCCTCCGTCTCTCCTCTCCCCTCTATAAGCCGTCACCTCAGCAACTTGCAGCAGTGGTCTTATGAAATATCTAGGACTTGGTGGAGTAGGCCTTTCGGCTCAAACATGAGTCAGATCGTTTAAAATGGAACTAGGATATAAGGAACATGCAGCATCTCCATTCCCATCAGCACTTGGGTCCTGGCCACCTAGGCCCCTCACCGTCATTTCAAGTTCTAAAAGAAAACACAACTATTGTATAGCCATTAATCAACGATTTAATATCACTTGATGGACAACGTGCGGTGGCTCTTTCATTAACTACTTTTAGAAGGTAGTCATCAGCCGAAATGGAAGTTACATTGGGGAAATCCATTTGCACCAACACAATTATTGTCATTCCAAGTGCAACCTCTATAGGTTTCTATGAAATACAGTATTGCAATACACTGCATTGTATTAAAGGGTAAAGACAAAAACAGATTGCTCAATAGGTCTAAATATCTTTGCATTGTTGGGGGAAAATGCAAGAAAACCTTCAGAAATAAGAGACCGGTTTTGGTAGGTGGCCCAGCAAGCAAGCAGCAGGAAACTGCAGTAACAGGGGGTTTGAAGCAAGTATTGAGCGATCTGTCGTGAAATGATAGCTGTTAAAATGAAGACATGCGTTGCGTTGTACGGCAATAACACGTGTATGAACAACGAGCCGATTATAAACATCCGTCTTCAGATCCGTGTATCAAACAAACCAGAATATCAATCTACTGGCATAGATAATATTTGTTTAGACTGACAACAGGGCTGAATAAACTGCGCTTTGAACGATGCGGTCCTTCACTGCAAGATCACCGCACCAGTGAGTCCAACGGAGAAGGTGACAGCCATGAATCCAATAGCCTGGACATGCTGGTGCCCGGACGGATAATTTAGAATAACATAGAAAAGGACCACAAAACATTTATTATTCTCCAGGCGGCATTCGTGACAATTTGACAATTTCTGCAAGGTTCTCATGGTTTACCATTACATAAAAGACACCCGGAACCCAAGCAAATTATCCCCATGTTTTTTTTTTTTTTGTCGTCCGCCGCACTAAAAACAAATACCTAAACAAACGACTCACCGCTTGAGGATGATTGCAGAGCCAAGGTCCCCTAGATCTGAGAAATCCTCTCCAAGCTGTACACCAGTGTGTGAAGGTTTCTCGTTCTGTGACGCTGGCACGGGTTGAAAACACAGCGGCGGTTGATAAGTCGCATGTACTGCAGTGCACAGTCTGAGTGAGCTCTACTGGCCACACATGCTCTCGCGTTGTTGCGCGCCGTGAGCGCGGAACGTAGAAGGAAACCGCGTGCTCCTCATTGGCCCAGGAACCCACTAGGTACCCGCCCTCGCTTTGGTTGCCTGCCTGGCTCCGGAAGTAGTCTCGCTATTCGTTCCTTCATTTGCATTATTTCTCTGGTATCCTTTTAAATTATATTTAAAGGACATCCAATCAAACGTTTCAGTCGAATTGTTCTTGTGGTTAAATTATCCAGTGATACTTTATGAAGTGATGCAAGCAAATGGGTTAGGGGAGGTGTATTAGTTGAGAAGGGTCAAGGGTTAACCCTATTAAAAAACGTAGACATTAATACATTAGTTGACATGAACACCATTAGTAAATAAGACCATTTGTCTTATTTACTAAGACAAATGGTCTTAGTAAATAAGACTTAGTAAATTATTACTTCATCAACTAATGTTAATGAATGCATAATTAATATACAATAATAATAATAATAATTAATATATAATATTAATATACCCTAATTGTAAAGTGTAATTTAGTTATTAAACTGAATGCCTAAGCTTAGTGTTTCGTGGCTTGACCTAAAAGTGTATCTCTGACACCCAGCTAGTCCAGAATGCAGCATTTATTTAAGTTACTGTAAGACAGAAGACATGCACCATAAACCCTAATAACTGCTGTTCCCTGGCTGTGTGTGAGATGTTGAATAGAGTACATTGATCATGTAGTGCACTCACTAAACAGAGTTACAGCCTAACTGATATGCGGTACTCATACGACTCTGTACACACACACACACACACACACACACACACACACACACACACACACACACACACACACACACACACACACACACACACACACACACAGAGACACACAACCTAAATATGATTTAACAATATATTTCTTGAGGTTGTAGCAAGACAAATCAGTTGTAGTTGTAGGCACGTTATTCTCCGATTGAAAAGGGCGAGCAAAAGTTCAGCTGCGGCCTTGTGCGATAGTTAGAGCGTAATAACAGAAATGTACACTAGAAGGAGACATATGACCACACATCTGTTTCAGCCCTTCACACCTGATATAGCCGACTGATAAACTTCAAATTAGACGAGGGACAAAAGCGGACACAGGTTATGAATATGTTCTGTTATTTAAAAGCACATTCAAAGCATGTAAATAATGACAAATAATGAATATAAATTGTATGGACATCATTTAAAATGTTATATTAACATTTTGAGATAATCCTACAAGCAATTTGTCGAATTTCCAACAGCTTTGTTAAAGGGTTAATAATTAATTGTATAAAAATAGCACATGAATATATGATTATTAATAACTGAATAAAATAAAATATGACTATTTGCCACATTGATACCTGTGGATTATGGATGTTTAAAAAGTATATCTATTTTTTATACATAAACAACGTACACTGGTAAATACTGAATGTTATATATATTCCATAATCTATACCATAATTTATATTATACTATAGAATACAAGAAGATATCGACCAATCTAAATGTATTTCTAAGATGATTATTGTCCACAGATGAACTCTTGTCCACACACTATTTTGTGACTACTACTACTTGATCTTAACATTTAAATAATACAGAATCTTGTTGCGTACTTTGGTCAATTTGAATCCATACATGAGGGGGTTCATGATCGGGGGAATGATCAGAAACTCTATGGCGATGAAGTTCTGCAGCGACGGTGAGATGTTTTTGGAACCGAAGCGCATGTACATGGTATCAAAGACGATGCTGGACATAAAGGTGAGAAGACAGGTGAGATGGGGCACACAGGTCTGCATGAACTTCTTCCTGTTCTCCATGGAGCCCCGACACGTCCTCACCAGGTAAATGTAGGACCAGATGATCACCAGCCCGTGTAAGAAGTACACCAGTATGGTGAGGTACGCCAAGATGCTGTGCACTGTGGTGTTGTTTGACGGGCACGCCAGCAACACGATGACCCAGTTCACGCAGTACAGCCGCTGGATCTTGTCACTGCACAGCATGAGCCTGGACGTAAGGGTGATGAGGACAGCTTGAATGCTGAAGGGGGTCAACCAGGAGAAGCAGACCAGCAGGGATAGCCTGTGCTTGTTCATGACACTGTGGTAACGGAGGGGTCGACAGATGGCCAGGTATCTATCGTAGGCCATGACGGAGAGAATGGACAGGTCGCTGCTGGCAAACGAAAACATCACAAAGGCCTGCACGAGACACCCGTTGTAGGAGATGTCGTGAGACGAAGACAGCAGGTCCAGGAGGAATTTGGGGTAGAAGCCTGTTGTGCCATAAATCCCGTTAATGCAGAGGCAACCCAACAGAATGTACATGGGCTCATGAAGGCTTTTGTCCAGGACAATGGTGAGAATCAGAGCGCAGTTGATGGTTAGTATCAAGCAATAATAAAGCAAGGTGGAGGTAAAGAGAACCGCTCTGTAGTTTGTGATCTCATTCAACCCAGAAAGACTCAACACTGTTATCATAGAGATATTATCCATGATTATGTTCATATGTCTAGAACATATTCATCAATGAAACTATAGGTACTACTCTCTGTTGTTGTCACACAATGCACATCAGGGTTATAGTGGTTAGAGAGGGAGGGATCTCCTGTACTCCTTATCCCTGAAGGGTTCCTCCTCTTTTGTGTCTGTTAAAATATAGTCAGAAGACAGTCGATGCAACCAATGAGCATACAAGCAAAATTCAGCATTACAGGAACTACCTTCTTCAGTGGATGTTACATTAGAATTAATCATATTATGCTTGACAATAATAATCATGTATGTATTTTAAATATTTTCAAATACACTCAAACAACTTTTATAGACCTTAAGTGTTTCATAGACTTATTTAAGAAACGTTGATACTAGGGTTGAATCTCATTGTCAGGAGGCTTTCGGCAGACAGAACGAGGGTTACGCATGCAACTACGGTTCTATGAATTCCGGATGACCGCCATAGGCAGTGGTTTAGAACTGGATGTATCCCTCTCTCGAAGGTCAAGTGTATATAGCAATGTATTCACATTGTGACCCTGGATGACATAGGGTTATATGAGTTTGTCCCTTCAGAATCCTCTCACCCAGATTGACAGAGAACTCTGGCAGTCATCCGAATCATCAGTCATTCATAAAACTCGTTCTCTTTCATTCCTACTGACTGCCAGAGGCATTGCTTTACTTGATGACTATGGAACGAAGTCACGGAGAATCCTACCCCACCTCATTGAGAGCAGGCTGCCGGCCTAGGCAGGACAGCTGTCGCTGCATCATAAGGGGTAGCGACACTGACCCTGTAGAACTTGGATCACTCAAAAAAATAATGATTTGCCAATGAAGTAATTTGACAATAAGGTTTCTGTTTTAAGTATCTTATATTTCTGTGGAAATATTCAGTGGACCACAAAAGCTTTATTCCTGTACCCAACTGGTTCGGTACATAGATGACATAGAGAACACATGCTGCTAACCCTAGTGTGGAGGACCTAGGCTACGTTTACATGATGACGGTCTGAACAGAAGACACAAAGGGGGCGTCGCGTCTTCAATTTTTATTCTGCATTTAGACAAGTGTTTTCGGTAGGCATGCATACGGTGGCGCAAAAGTGTGTGGAATTCGATTGGGTATGCATGCCAGGCGGCTAGGTGGTGCTGTGATACACTATCACACAACACCGCCATGTCTGAGCGCATGCGTAGAATCTTCCTTCTTCTCTTATCTGCGCCGCGAAAACCAAAACATAATTACAGATCCTTCTCTGTTCAGTAATACTATATGTTCATATCCTGTACATTTCGTGGAAAGACTCCTCTAAGTTTATTTGAGCTGCCAGAGCAGCTTGACGGCCCTACGCATGGAAATAATCCAACATGTTTGTTTAATTCCCTGTACTGGCGCATGAATGTGACGTAAACGCGTACGCGACGTGAGCAGATCTGAGCAGAGTTTTGCGTCTCGTCAGTGCAGACGGAAACGCTAGGGCGGAGCGTATTCAAGTATTCCACTCTGGAGGGTGGTTTCAGATTTTTGCGTTTTTAAGCCACAAAGACGCTGTCACCGTCTAAACGAAGGCACTTCCGATAAAATATTTTGTCGTTTTTACCCGCAAGCGTCCTCATGTAAACGGAGCCCTAGATGCCAAAATCCCTCTGCAAGGGGAAAAGGGGAATAGTACTAAGGACATTCTTCCCCAAAAGACAAGTGCTTGGAGAAGTCGTGGACAATCAGTATCATCCAGCATACCTGCTGCATGAGAAATGGGAAACAGCAGCTGGCCATGAGGCCAGAAGAGGGTTGGCCAGCTACAAAAGGAAAAGAACCTCCCTCCTCAAGGAAGGATTAGAAGAGAAGAGAGCAACTTAATTGGTGTGCTCCCTGTGTCTCACGCCTGTATCTATTATTATCCACCCAGCCTTCAGCCTACCCCTGAAGGCCTCAGAGTAAACCTACCCTGGACGTGGAAGAATTTACGTTGGACTTTCCCACTCTCCCTTGCCCCCTCTCCCTTGCCCCCACCCTTTTAAATAAACCCCCTTTGTTACTTTTGCACTCAACTAGTTTGTTGGTGTCTGTTTATGCGCCAAAGAGATCCTGGCCCCGTTTTTGAGTGGAAAATCCCAGACGGTGTCTCGAGATCTGATGGCAGTGGAATTATGTCACCCTCAAATCTGCCATCCTTGCCCACTATGGAAAAAGCTTCCTGGCTAGGGCTCAAAAATTCCATGCATGGAAATATGATCCCATCATCGACAGACTGGTGATGGATAATTGCATTTGAGCATTACCCCCAGATGCTAAACAGTAAGCTGCCCAGATTGCCCACTATTTGGATGGGAATGGGAGCCCGGAAGGTCAGAACCTGGAGTGCCACAGGTGGAGAAAGACTGTGCAGAAGCCTCTCCCACTCCACCCCGGTATGCCTCAGGTCTCGGAGACGGGGACTCGTGCTCCGAGTCCCCTGTAGAGGAAGAACCACCTGATAAGAGTCATACAAACACAGCAACGGCCATTGAGTTGGGCTCCGGCTCCAGTGAACTGTTCTCCCAATTCCCAGAGGCAATTGGGGTGGGTCGTTCCAGCAAAGGGCGTTTCTCCACTGCCCAACCCAATGACCTCAACCTGGACCAGGCCTGGCGTAATGCAGCAGTAATGGAAGGGGAAATACAAGGATGGGTAAGTGAGGTCACATATCCACATCTCTGTGTGAAAAATGCAATGCTGTATCGGGTTATTCAACAGAGAGAGGGGAATGTGTGGAGGAGTTACTAGTGCAGAGGGCCTATGCCTCCAGAGTGTTATTCATGGAATACACCCAACTTGGGGCACACCTAGCAGTGGAAATACTGATGAGAGGGCCTTGGCTCGGTTCTTCTGATCAGGTGTGAAACGGGCGGTCCAAGGCTACTGTGTTCACTGCCTGAAAACGGCCCCATAGACCGCCTACCGCAACCCTCTGTGGCTGTGGTGGAACCCCTCCCAAAATCCAGTCGGGTACATCGGTTCAAACTTGTCCTGATGGACTATGCACCCCGCTAACAGGTAGCTATACCGCTTCGCTCAGCAACGGCCAAAGCTGTGGACAAAGAGTTATTCAGGCTCTACAGTTTATGGGGATCACAGAGGAAGCTCTGACGGACCAGGGAACCGGTTTTGATTTGAAGTTTATGGCTGAAACATGCAAACTCGTCAAGTTGAAACATGTCCGAAATTCGTCATGGTAGAATGATTCAACCAAACGTTGAAACACAATTTGAGAAAGCTGGTCGTTGTCTATGGGAAGAACTGGGACTAATTTTTCAGATGTGAGTGCTGTTCCAAATCGAGTACTCCGTGGTGCACTAACCGGAAATTACGATCACGACTGCCGCCGCGGCTCCTCCCCCGCAATAAACATCCCGCTTTGAACGGTGAACTCTTTACGCCTAGCAGCTATAAAAAGCGATAAAAACTACAAAATGACTCTTTTAATGCAGGCTATGTGGAAAATGCGCCGACTTTGGCTCAGCCTGGCTCCGCCTCTTCCGCTACGTAGCTAAGATGGCTGCTGTTGAGTACGGAAAGTGTCCTTCAATCCACACTTCACGATTAGCCCGTTTTGAGTACGACATCCGGGTCCTTGAAGTATACTTCTTTTCGCCAGATCTGAATTGGAACGTACTATCTACTCAAAATTTGGCTAGTAAGTACGGACAGTACGGGTATTGGAACACGGCACTGGTTTATGGTCGGAGGGCTGGGAAAGAGGCCTGGGAACCGTAGCCATCAGCCCACAGGTCAATCATTGAGGGAAGAATTTAAATTGGACTTTCACCTTAACGTTTTTTGGGACTTTTTTACATTTATTTGACATCCAGCTTTATTTTACCTTCAGGCAAATTGAGTCATCCAAACTTGCAAGGCTCCTAGATTGCATAGACGCCGTAAACAACTGGATGGTTGAAAGCTTCTTGCAGCTAAATCCAGATAAGCCTGAGATCTTAATCATAGCGCCAGACAGTGCTATCCCTCTGATTAAGCAGAGCATTGGGCCTTTGTCATCTGTGGTCCGGCCTAGTATAAGAAACCTTGGGGTGACTTTTGACAAATCCCTGTCTTTTGGCACTCACATCAAATCACTGTCTAAATCTTGCTTTTTCCACCTACGCAACATAAGTAAATTAAGGGCTGTAGTCTCTCAGTCAGAAATAGAGATGCTCATCCATGCCTTCTTTTACTCCCGTATTGACTATTGCAATTCACTCTTCTCTTCACTTAACAAATCTGTCCTCACCATAACCTATAGGGCTCTACATGGTCAGGCCCCCTCTTGCCAACATAATTCACCTACACACCCCATCCCGGTCTCTCAAGTCTATCCATCAAAATCTGTTTGCCATTCCACGCCTCCGTCTGAAGACATGTGGGGATAGAGCCTTTGCCGCTTTGGCACCCAGGCTCTGGAATACTCTGCCAACCAGCATTAGGGTTTGCTGTGGTCGTGGACTGTTTAAAGGGTCAATTGAAGAGGGTCAAATTGTTCAGGCTAGCATTTGTTTTTCTCATTTTCCTACTATGCTTCTATCTTCTATGCACATTGTAAAGCACTTTGTGACCTTATCTGTGAAAAGCGCGATATAAATACATGTTACTTACTTACTTACCTTGCCCTCACCTTTTTCAATCAACCCATTTTTGTTACCTTTGGTTACAACCTCTCTGTTGTGTGTTTTCGCACCCAAAATCAACCTTGACTGATAAACATGACTCATTACAGTGCAATCCAATGACATCAGTGCCTTGAGCTCTTTCTCTGAATATTTGACCACCACTAACAAATGGATGAGCGCAAATATATTTCAAACTTAATGATTTGGTTTTTTTGAATTTTTTGAATTTGAATTTCTGAATTAAATTATAGTTTTGTTTGCTAAAATATATCAATAGTGAGATAATATATATATATTGTCATTAATGTTTTTTATTTATTTTCTTTATTTTTATTTTTTGAGAAATGTGTAAGAAATTATAGTATATATTTGAGATGAACATATAAGTAATACATTTTATTTTTAGAAAATTATATATTTGGATACGTTAAAAAAATTATATAGATATATATATTAATGATTATAAATTAAAATGTTAATAATAGGTATTATTATGACTAAGGAAGCTTAATTACAATGAGTTACAGAGAAGGGGCGGGATTAAATAAGTGTAAACTCCTTTTCGAACATGTTGTTACAATTATCATGTATTTATCATTCATGTATCTAAATATGCTTTCTATTTTGTGTAACATCATTATTTTCTGTATGATATTTTCTGTTTTCTTTTACATGTTCGAAATACATTTAAATCAATCAATCAATCCAAGAGGTGCACAGTAG
The DNA here is from genome assembly GCF_902167405.1 of Gadus morhua. NCBI lineage: Eukaryota > Metazoa > Chordata > Actinopteri > Gadiformes > Gadidae > Gadus > Gadus morhua. The sequence continues at coordinate 16,043,376 of NC_044067.1, read as the reverse complement.
TTGAAACCCTTTGACATTTAGCTTAGCGTTCCCAAAGTTTTGTGTATAATTTTCCAGGACATTTCCCATAACCTTTCTGTGCTCAGGGAGGTCTTTGTTTCACTTCATGAACTGTCCATAGCGGAAATATTTTTTTTGAAAATCAATAACTGTAAAAGAACTTCAGTAAGGTGTCATAACCCTTGACGTACAAGCAGTCAAACCATTGCTAGTCCAACCATTCAACCGGTAAAATCGCCTATTCATCTCTAATAAAACCGATTTTAAAACAAATAAAAAATTTAATAATATGTGTGGATTCGAAATATGTTGTATTGTATTATATTGCATGCACACCCCTGATCTCGTCTGATCTTGGAAGCTAAGCATGGTCGGGCCTGGTAAGGACATGGATGGGAGACCGCCCGGGAATACCAAGTGGATTTAGTGTTGTTTGGTCGTGGCCGATAGGTGGCACTCTTCCCTCTGGCCTTAATATCAATCCTGATGCCCCACTGTAGTGACGGGGGCACTGTGCTGTGGAAGGCGCCGTCCTTCGGAGGAGTCGTAATACCGAGGTCCTGACTCACTGAGGTCATAAAAGATCTCAGGGCACATATCGCAAAGAGCAGGTGTTTCCCCAGTGTCCGGGCACAACCAGGCTCATTCAATCTGGCCCCCTAATCATCCTCCTTTATACATGACTGACTCATTAATTCCCTCACTCTCTACCTCAAGCTGGTGTGTGGTGAGCATACGTGGCGCTCCAGGCTGCATCAGGGGATTACATCTGAGCAGCCGACAAGATGCTCGACCCTGCCAGGCCCTGGTAGACAGATGGTCGACCATCTCTCTGGTACATCCTGGTGTCCTCTCGGGGGCATGGTCACCAACCAACACCCCACTTCTGACACCAATGTGGCTAGCCTGGCACCGCCCACCTACCTACTTCCGCTCAATTTTCATTTCACTTCAGTACTAGGCCTGGGTCTGCTTCATATGCATGGTTTCCTTGGAAGACAGATTTTTGGCGGTCCAATCAGCGAACAGAGGGAGTGGCTGAGAACGATGACATTAAAGTCAGCTCTCGTTGACGGACATCTTCACGCACGGTATTTGGTTTATTACAGCCTGTGTGCAACTTGATTCCTGGCCAAACGTTAGCGATTGGTTATGGCAGATCCAGAGTGGCACTGGGCAGAACCAATAGTTTTAAACTTCAACAGACACCCGCCTTTAAGTGAGTTAACGTTTGTCAATTGAGTAGGTCCAGACTCTCAGTACAATGAAATGAAGTACGAGAGTCTGGTAGGACCAGGCTAGCATCGGCCAGGGAAGAACCAGACACGAGCCTAAGGCTATTAAGGGACTACAATTGTTGTGCTTCACACAATGCAAAACTACGGCAATTGCCTTTATTTCCACTCATAAAGAACAATTGAACATCAAACCATGTAACCCCTCAGAAAACAAAGTGCTTGGCTGCAGGTGGTGCTTCAGCCGAGCATTCAGAGCACTGCAGGGCGAGCTCTATGGTATGAGACAATAACAATCATAAACTAATGCTAGTTATAATCAGAAAGACATTTTGCAATTAAAAGTTAGCAAAGAACAGACATTTTTGCCATCATCAAGGCTGAGACGTTGATCAGGCTTGATCACAGGCTGATCAAAACCAACAGAGTTGGAAAAGGTGTCAATTTGGGAAAAATTACAACCTGTACAAATATTGATAAAGTAAAGCAATTTGTGTATTGAAATATCCTGCATGTAGTCCCTTTTAGCATTAGAAAGTTGGTGGAAACTGTTGAAATCAATGAATATTTTTTAACAACGAATTTTCCAAATGTTTTTTTATTAAAAATTGCTACATGTGGGACAGAATTTGTCAGCGTGAGTTTAAGTCAACATTGTTTGTTAAACTTGAATCAGTGGTGGCCGTGGGTGTGTTCGCCGTGTTCAGTGTGTCGCAAGGGATCCTGAGCTGCCGGACTGCTGCCGAGCTACCCCGCGGGACTTTTCAGCTCCCGGAGGACACCCACCGGAGCAGCCGGAAAGCTTCGGCGGCAGTTAAGCTCCCGAGTACACCGCCGGACGGCCGAACGGCTTCGACGGGGGCAGTCTGGCAGCTCCGGCGCAGGGAGCTCGGCGGCAGTCCGGCAGCTCAGCTCCTGGAGTACATTCCCTTTCTCCTCCATGTCACAGTTCATGGACTTCAGAGAGTCAAGGCCAAAGTTCCTTTCAACCAATTATTCTCAACCATGGCCAAGATTTTTCCCCACTAGGAGTCTTTACTTGTTGTGGAAGTGCCAGAGACGTCAGACGCAGTCTTTATGATTCATAATATCATCCGAGGCGCACATAGCTTTTGGCCGTGATATTAGATATAATATTATATAAATTATGGTCAATGTGGCCCGGGAAAGGGATGTCTGGGGCCCCCTGCTTGAGCTGCTCCCCTCGCGACCCGACCCCGGATAAGCGGACGAAGATGAGATGAGATGAGATGTGATAAATATCCAAATATAATATTATTATTATTATATTACATTATATAGATATAGAGCTCCAGGTGTCCACAAACGGCAACAATCCCTTTTCCTCCATGCTGTGGTTAAGTCTGACAGCTCATTGGTGGTCAGTGGGCAGCGGCTCATTTGCATCAAAGCTACAGACACCAGAAACAGCGCATTCTGAAGGGACTGAAACAGAGGGGAATAGCCGTAGAGAGTTTTATTTTTTCCTAAAAGCTATATCCAGCAAACAGCTTCAAAAACATGTTTTCTGGAACTCAAATACTATGTTTACTTGTTGTGAAAACACCATAATATGTCTCCTTTAATAACCAAGGCCAAAACCGACAGAAAATATGTATCTCATTAGAAGAGTCAGTTGGCCATAGGAGTCAAGCACGAACACTTTAGCCTATGTATTTCGGATGTCTTTTAAAGCAATAAAATGTATTTGAATTTGGTGTATGGTTGTTAGATAGTATTTTTTTCTGTTTACGTTTGTGTGTCTGTCCGTCCCAAACATGTTGTACGGATTGCAGCCTAGAGAGACATTGAGACATGGAATAAATAACCAGGGAGAAGGTTTACTTTACAACAAGCAAAATGCAACCAAAGGAAATGTATGTTGTGATATGTTCCTGCATTATTGTGGTATCACCTCATCATTTTGTAGTCATTGATACTACACTTTACATTACGGTGTAAAATACAAGAAGATATAGACCAATCTAAATGTATTGCTACGATTATTATTGTCAACACATGAACCCTCAATTATGACTACTTCCTATATACATGTAAATAAAACAGAATCTTGTTGCGTACTTTGGTGAGTTTGAATCCATATATGAGGGGGTTCATGATCGGGGATATAATCATGAACACCATGGAAATTAAGTTCTTCAGCGACTGAGCAATGTTTTTGGAGCCAAAGTGCATGTACATGATATCAAAGACGACTGTTGACATGAAGGTGAGCATGCAGGTGAGGTGGGGCACACAGGTCTGCATAAACTTCTTCCTGTTCTCGATGGAGCCCCGACACGTCCTCACCAGGTATATGTAGGACCAGATGATCAGCAGCCCGTGGAAAACGTACACCAGTACCGTGATATACACCACAATGCTGCTCGGTGTGGTGTTGTTCGTTGGGCATGCCAGCAACACAATGACCCAGTTCACACAGTACAGCCGCTGGATCTGGGCACTGCAGAGCGTGAGCCTGGAGGTAAGGGTGATGAGGACGGCGTGAAAGCTGAAAGGGATCAACCAGGAGAAACAGACCAGCAGGGACAACCTGAGCTTGTTCATATAACGGTGGTAGCGCAGGGGCCTACAGATAGCCAGGTATCTATCGTAGGCCATGACGGAGAGAATCGACAGGTCGCTGCATGCAAACGAAAACATCACAAAGGCCTGCATGAGACACCCGTTGTAGGAGATGACGTGAGACGAAGACAACAGGTCCAGGAGGAATTTGGGGTAGAAGCCTGTGGTGCCATAAATCCCGTTAATGCAGAGGCAACACAACAGAATATACATGGGCTCATGCAGGCTTTTGTCCAGGACAATGGTGAGAATCAGAGCGCAGTTGATGGTTAGTATCAAGCAATAACAAAGCAAGGTGGAAAAAAAGATAACCACTGCATAGTTTGTAATCTCATTCAACCCAGAAAGACTAAACACCGTTATCAGAGATATATTATCCATCATCATTTTCAAATGCCTACAACAAATTCATCAATGAAACCCTACCAGTCTTTGCTGGAGTCCCACAATGCTCATTCAGGTTATAGTGGTTAAAGAGGAAGCGATTCTCCTGTCCTTCTCATCCCTAAAGGGTCCGTCCACTTTCGTTTCGGTTAAAGTATAGTCAGGAGACAGTCCAGGAAACCAATGAGCATTCAAGCTCAAATCGGCCAATCCCGTTAGACAGCACAGGAACTACCTTCTTCAGTGGATATGACATTAGAATGATTCATATTATGCTGCTAATTATTGTAACTAGAGTTTTCGCAATAATGTGGAAACCCCATTCAATAATGTAACAAATTTCTGAGCGCCTAAGATAATTTAATTTTGCTTATAATTGTACAACGTATGACATTAAGTTCACCACAAATGACTCTTAAAAGCAGTGCCAACATTTACATTATTTTTAACTATTCAGCAAACAAAAGGCAACAGGCTGATTATCATTTAGGGGGCCACTCAATAACATGCAGAACCGTCATCAAGCCACAAACTTTCTACTCATCATTCACATTTAAGGTAATTTACATTTCCTACGGAGGAAAAACTACCGCAGGGGTAGTATTATTCAGGAGATTTTCAGGGTACAAATGTCAGGATATGTTGGTCCCACATACGGCCCATCAGGAGAATATCAGGACTTACATGTGTGTCTGAAAGAAGCTAGTATGTGAGCATTTGATTACATGATAACATTTGTCAATTTATGGTAACAGGGGTAATTGTTTAATGGAAAGTATTGTATACTTTGCATGCAAATCAATTATTAAATAGCTTTTACTGTTATTCAGGGCTGAAAAGTGCATTGACATTTTAAAATGCAAGGCAACTACTATTGATTAGTTGAAAATAATCATCATTGAGATTAAACATCTCTTCCAGTGTCCGTGCCAAGACAGGCAGCAGTAGGCTACAGTCACATATTGCCTACACACAAAACATAAGAAAAATAAAACAACTAAAACAGTCCGCAGGGGGGAGGGGGGATATCAATATCGCAAGACATTTGGGGAGGCACAAGGAAGAGAGTAATATTAAGTTTGAGCAACAAAGTGTAAAGACATTTCTGGAGGCTCAAGGTGTAGTCTTGACTCTATAGACATAATTCACCATACTGTGTTATTGACATGTTTTCGTTCTGTGTTATATGGACATGTCTCTTTAAGATCACATGATTTATGTGTTGATATGCCGGTCGGTGCGATGTTTGAATTAAACGTTTTTTATATGACCAAATGAACGACCCGCCATTGCTTGTTGAGGTGAGAAATTGTCTCTTCCCTTCTTTTATCGCAATTTCTACAGTCTATAGACAGTTTGTGTTACCTGTGAAAGTTTGTCGACAGCAGAACCATTATGTTTAAAAACATAACGATTTACCTGGGCGATTGTCACTGCGGTGTGTGCACGTGCGTGTGTGTTCTTACCTGCGCGTGTGCCGATTTAAATCAATGCATCTGCAAACAACATACAGCAAACACATATTTTCTTGACATAGACATCGAGTACAAGCCCATAACTTTTAGGATTGATGAGTATTTGATAGTGAGAAAACCTTGTTTTACCGCGTAAAACAAGGTTAAAAAGAATGAATGAATGCGGGCGTGCGTGCGTGTGTGTATGTGTAAAATAATTAATGAAAGCGGGCGCGCATCCATCTGTTTAAACACACGCAAACTAAACACGTAATGCATAATACAGTCCATGGCAATGTATATTAATGGGGGGACACATGCATATTAGGAACACAAGTCGATAACTATAATGCATACAATACTGGTAAGAAACAATGTTTGTTAATGTTAATGCGTCTATCATTAAATAGAACCACAGTTACCGCATATCATATGTGTGTTAAGTTTCCTGTGCCGAAATTTATTTGAGGACTCAGTGTTTCTGAAGTTGTGGAAGAAAACGCTATTCCATTTGTGAATTAGGCCATATTATTTGGCCATAAACTGAGCCATTTGAGGTTTGAAATTCATGCAGTCATGTATCTGTCTCATCGGAGACTGCAAACGAGCTGTGAAAATATCAACTTGTCAGATTCAAATGCGCTCATGGCTCTTAAAGGGGATGGGAGATGGCACTCTCATTGGTTTACTGCACGTTACGCCCAAACCACACCTAGGCTACTTCAGACCAACCCTTTTTAGATTTGCGCTGAGCGCAAGAGTCATTTATGCGCCGGTAAAATCGCAACATCACCATAGAACCGCCCACAAAGCTACTTGCGCTTGGCGCTTCTCACTTGCGTTTCAGACCGTTAAAATAGTGCCCAACGTCTTACCTGGGCGAGTGTCGCTGCGGTGTGTGTGCGTGCGTTTGGGGTTCTTACCTTCGCACGTGTCGATGGCGGAGCCGTTATGTTTAAAAACATAACGTCTTAGCTCAGCGAGTGTGTCGCTGCCTTTGTCTTGACGTACGGTGTGTGCGCGTGTGTGCGTGTGTGTGTGTGTGCAATTCCGTGTATTTGTCGCTGCCTTTGACTTGACGTGGGGTGTGTGCGCGTGCCTGTGTCTGTCATGGGTATACAGGTAGGGTACTTCATATTCCAATGCAAGAATGTTATGTTGCCATGGCGCCGACGCGAGTAGGACGCTTATCCAGTAGCTCCGTGCGTGTTGCGTTGTTTTTAGTAATTTAAGTGTGTTTTTATAAACTTTTAACTTTATCAACTATTTATATGTGTAGATCTATAGATATTATATGGATACACTGACTTGTCATGGACAGCAAAGCGATGGACATCTTGTTTATTCAAGGGAGAAACTGCTTTCACTCCAAACAATGGGACGTAACGGCTTTTTCCACCCCATACCTGCGGAGCTGAGGAGGCGCCGAGGCTGCAGAGCCGGAGCGAAGGTGAAGGCTAGGCTAGCGGCTAAGCGGTGGAAGTACAAGCCCTCGGTTCCGTCGATAGTGATGGGGAATGTGAACTGTTTGACCAACAAGACGGACGAGCTGGCTGCCCTTGTGAGGATGGACAAGACTTTCAGGGAGTGCAGCTTACTTTGCCTCTCTGAAACCTGGCTAACCCAGAACATCCCGGACGCTAATGTGGATCTACCTGGATTCACCACAGTGAGAGCGGGCCGAGACTGTGGACGCAGCGGCAAAAGCAAAGGAGGGGGACTCGCGCTGTTTATCAACAACAGATGGTGCAACCAGGGGCATGTTACGGTGAAGGAAATCGTGTGCGACCGAGACATCGAGCTGCTTGCGGTAGGTCTCAGACCGTACTACATACCAAGAGAGTTCTCCCACGCCATCGCTGTTGTTGTTTACATCCCTCCGCGGGCGCACGCAGAGACCGCGTGTGACGTCATACATTCAACAATCGCGAGACTGCAAACACAACACCCAGACGCATTCATCGCTGTCTCCGGGGATTTCAACCATGTGATACTGGACTCCACATTGCCAGACTTTCACCAGTTTGTAAGCTGCCCCACCAGGAAGAACAGGACATTAGACCTCCTGTATGCCAACGTGAGGGAAGCTTACACTGCCACTCCTCTGCCCCCACTGGGAAAGTCTGACCATAACCTGGTCCTGCTCTTGCCACAGTACAAAGCACAGATCCAGAGACAGTCTACGACCAAACGCTCCTTCAGGAAATGGTCTCCTGAAGCAGCAGAGGCTCTGAGGGACTGCTTTGAATGTACTGACTGGAGCGTGCTGCAGGGAGCACATGGTGAGGACATAGAGGGGGTCACACACTGCACTACTGACTACCTGAACTTCTGTATGGACGTTGTGGTCCCTATCAAAAGAGTACGCTGCTTCCCCAACAACAAGCCCTGGATCACCAGTAATGTCAAGGACATCCTGAACAGGAAGAAGAGGGCATTCAAGGAAGGTGACAGAGACGAGCTGAAGCGCATACAGGTGGAACTCAAGGTCCAACTGAGAGAGGCGAAGGAGGAATACAGAAGGAAGGTAGAACAGAAGCTGCAGCATAACAACATGAGGGAGGTCTGGGATGGCATGAAAACCATCACAGGCTGCAAGAAGAAGGGCAGCATCACAGGAGAGGGGGATGCTGGAAGAGCAAACCAGCTAAACCTATTTTTTAACAGGTTTGACACTCCAGCTCCCACAACCAGCGATGGTCCACTTCACACCCACACCATGTCCATCACCTCCCCCAATTCCACCACCTCAGACTGCAGACCACCCCCACCCCCACCCTCCACACCCATGGACAGTTCAACCCCCCTCCACACCACCATCACCAAGGATCAGGTGAGCAGAGAGCTGAGGAGGCTTCATCCAAGGAAAGCAGCAGGCCCGGACAGAGTGTGTCCAAGGATGCTTAAAGCCTGTTCTGCTGAACTGGGGGAGCCACTCCAGCATGTCTTCAACCTGAGCCTGCAGCTGGGGAGGGTCCCAATGCTCTGGAAGACTTCATGTCTCATCCCGGTTCCTAAGAAAAAACACCCCAGGGAGCCGGGTGACTTCAGACCAGTAGCACTGACATCACATATTATGAAGACATTTGAACGGCTGTTGCTCCATGTCCTCAGACCCCAGGTCCACCACGCACTAGATCCACTGCAGTTTGGATACCAGGAGAAGGTGGGCGTGGAGGATGCCATCCTCTATCTGCTCCATAGGGCCCACTCTCATCTGGACAGGGAGAGCGGCGCTGTGAGGATCGCGTTTTTTGATTTCTTCAGCGCCTTCAACACCATCCGGCCCCTCCTGCTGAGAGACAAGCTGACAGAGATGAGAGTGGACCCACTCCTGGTTACATGGATTACGGACTACCTCACAGAGAGACAACAATACATTAGACTGAAGGGCTGCACGTCAGACACTGTGGTCAGCAGCACCGGAGCACCACAAGGCACCGTGCTCTCTCCCGTCCTCTTCACCTTGTATACATCCGACTTCCAGCATAACTCTGGGCTCTGCCATGTGCAGAAATACTCAGACGACACTGCGATAGTTGGCTGTATCAAGGATGGAAGGGAGGGAGAGTACAGGAGCCTGGTTGAGGACTTTGTGAGGTGGTGCAGGTCCAACCATCTGCAGCTGAACTCCTCCAAGACCAAGGAGATGGTGGTGGACTTCAGAAGGAAGAAACCACATCTCCTACCCGTGTCCATCGAGGGGGTCGATGTGGAGGTGGTCAGGACCTATAAATATCTGGGACTGCAGCTGGACGACAAGCTGGACTGGACAGCAAATATGGAAGCTTTATACAGGAAAGGGCAGAGCCGTCTGTACTTCCTAAGAAGGCTGGGGTCTTTCAACATCTGCAAAAAACTACTGCAGATGTTTTACCAGTCTGTGGTGGCCAGCGTGCTCTTTTATGCTGTGGTTTGCTGGGGAGGAAGCAGCAGGAGGAGAGACGCTGGTCGAATGGACAGACTGGTGAGGAGTGCTGGCTCAGTAGTGGGAACAGAGCTGGACTCTCTGGTGACAGTGGCAGAGAGAAGGACCCTTGACAAACTGCTGTCCATCCTGGACAACACCCACCACCCTCTGCACGACACCTTCACCAGGCAGAGGAGTGTTTTCAGTGGCCGACTGCTGTCCCAGTCCAGCTCCACTAATAGACTAAAAAACTCTTTCGTCCCCCTGGCCATCAGACTGTACAACAGCTCCCAGTAAAGGCAGGGAGGACAATAGATAACAATAATGGACATTTTATTTATTTATTTATTTATATTTATTTATATCTGTATTTTTGCACATCCAAATGCATTGTTTTTATGTGTGTTTTCGGCTGCTACTGGATACTTGAATTTCCCCCGGGATTAATAAAGTATATATCTATCTATCTATCTATCTAAGAAAGAAAGACTTGCAATTTGAAGTAAGGTGCTTTAACCTTATTCAATTCCAGTGAGGTTAAGTGGTCGAGTGCCAGGCCCTGCCAACACATAGTCCCTCAAGTTTGCTGGCAAAGATGGAGAGGGCTGCCGGGGCCCTCAGGACGGGTAACGGCAGGGGAGCCAACCAGTAGAGCGAGTGTGGTTCAGCTGTTGCCCGGCTCCCAAACAACAACAGGGGCAAGGGGACAGTCAAAGAGGTGCAAACCCCTATCAACCACACACACAATTGCCGAGGCAAACAAGAACCAGGAGGGCGCTATTAGTGCAAATAGTCTGATAGCCCGAACTGTTCAGGAGCCTTGCGGGAATCCGGAACACGGTCCATCAAAGGAGTGATCGTCACAATATTTCACTGTTATTGGTATATGCACCTGCCTCTGTAATAAACGCTTCTCAAATTAAAAATGTAGGGAGGGAGCAGCATTTTTGGTTGTTTATTTTGTAAATCTTGCTCTCTTCTGCTTTATTATATTTTCACTCTTTACGGCTTGCAAAGCTCACCTACATCAGTACTAGAGCTTGTGCATTCAGAGCACTTTAGGGCGAGCTCTGTGGTATGAGACAATGACAATCCTAAACTAATGTTAGTTATAATTAGAAATACATTTTGCAATTCAAAAGTTATCAAAAAGCAGACATTTTTGCCATTATCAACACTTAGACGTCACTTCATTCGTTTTTCTCAGTAAAACCAGCCTATTTACAATATAATTGAAATCAAATCACAGGCTGATCAACACCAACACAAAGTTGGAAAAGGTGTAATTTTTTGGAAGAATTACAACATGTTCAAATATTGAAAATGTAAGGCAATTTAGGCATTAAATATCCTACACGCAGTCCGTTTTAACATTAGATAGGTGGTTGAAACTAGTGAAATCAGGGAAAATAAAATTTCTGAATGTTTTTTAATTAAAACAGGGAAATGTGGTACAGAATCGTGAAATAAACGTATGCCAAGGTTGTTTGTTAAACCTTACTCAGGAGTATTCTTTTTTAATCAAACATTCTTATTTTACCATCCTGCATTTGATAAATCGATGGATAACACTTTAATAATCCCCAAAGGGAAATTCAGGTGTATTAGCAACAAAAGTGGACCGAAGAGTACAAATGAAGACGAACAAGTAGAGCATTTCTAACTAAAATGAAGTTATCATTCTGTGAAAACAAAAGCCAAATATGCATAAAATATTTATCTCGTTAGATAAGTCACTAGGCCATACGAGTCCAGCAAAAACACTTGAGCCAATGTATTTCGGATCTCTTTCATTTTAAAAAGAATATTCGATTTTGGTGCATGGTTGATATATTCTAAATCTTTCTTTTTGAAAGATAAGCCATTGGATTTGCATGTTTTTGTGTCCGTCTGTCCCAAACCAACTGTTGTTAATCTAGACCGACATTGAAACAGGGAATAAATAACCAGGGAGAAGGTTTGCCATGTAAGAAGTAAAATACAGGCAAAGGAAATGTGTGATTTTATATGTTCAAGCATCATTGTGGTATCCCCTTATTATTTGTAGCATAGTATGCTACTGTTATCATTATGGTGTAAAATACTAGGAGAAATAGACCAATCTAAATGTATTGCTACAATTATTATTGTAGCACATGAACTCTCTGTTGTGACTATTTCCCATAAACATTAAATAATACAGAATCTTGTTGCGTACTTTGGTCAATTTGAATCCATATGAGAGGGTTCATGATCGGGGATATGATCAGGAACTCTATTGCAATGAAGTTCTGCAGCGATGGTGCAATGTTTTTGGAGCCGAAGCGCATGTACATGATATCAAAGACGACAGTGGACATGAAGGTGAGCATGCAGGTGAGATGGGGCACACAGGTCTGCATGAACTTCTTCCTATTCTCCATGGAGCCCCGACACGTCCTCACCAAGTAGATGTAGGACCAGACGATCAGCATGGAAAACATACACCAGTATGGTGAGGTACGCAACGATGCTGTGCACCAAGGTGTTGTTTGACGGGCACGCCAGCAACACGATGACCCAGTTCACGCAGTACGGCCGCTGGATCTTGTCACTGCACAGCGTGAGCCTGGACGTAAGGGTGATGTTGATGGCAAAAATGCTGAAAGGGCTCAACCGCCCACTCAACTAAGCCACCGAGGCCGGGTCGGTGCCCACCCCCTCACCACTGATGACATTGCCCCAGAACGATGTTTCTCATCGAAGCCGGTGGCACTTTCCCGGGTGGAGGCGAAGGTAAGCTTGGCGAATGGCTCCGAACACCTCATGTAAGCTTGCGAGGGGCCCCTTAAAGTCTGCAACAGGGGCAAGGAGACCTTCAAGTTCAACGATGCAGCAATTCCGACGGATATTGATGAGGAAACTCTCCGTCAGCCGTTCAAACGTTGCTCATGCGTTACAAAGGCCAAAGAGTATGACCTTGTATTGCAACAGCCCTTGCCTGATGGAAGAGGCTGTTTTGGGCCGAGCATCTGTGGCAAGTGCTACCTGCCAGTACCCACTGGAGAGGTGTAGGGAGCTGAACCAACTGGAACCGGTGATGTGTTCCAGGGCATCGTCGATCTGAGGAATTTGGTGAGAATCCTTCTCTGTTACAGTGTTCAACAAGCAATAGTTGACACAGGAACACCAGCTACTTTCCTTTTAGACAGTAGCTGGCGCACCGGACCAGAACCACCGGTGAGGCCCAAGGACTACTGGAGGGCTCATTGATTACTGCCTATGCCATCTCCAGGATCAGGGTGTGCATCACCGGCGTCAATCTGATGTTGAACCATGGTGGTCTTTGTGCAGTCCTGGTCTCATGCTGCAATGATGTCCAGTGACTGGTTCAGCAGCTCCTCCAATGGCCGTTTCTTAGTGGATAAGAGGCCTTCACTGCTCCGCTGAAGGAGCTCTTGCAGTGCCCGGTAGGTCACGGCTGAAGAGCTCTGAGTCGGGTTGAGTAAAGGGATGGTCAGCTAAGCTGGTGGGATGGTCACTGACAGCTGAGGTGTTGGCGTCACTGCTGAGAATGAAGTCGTGGATGGACAGGCATATTCCCAAATGGAAGCTGGTGCGGGTAGCCTTTCCACCGCTGCAACGGTAGTTTTCTACCACCATGGATCCCAGGCAGAGGGTGACACGTTCACTGTAGCCTTCAACTGAGGGAGCAGGTCATGGCCAACTATACAAGTGTCCGATATGTCAGCCAGCCAGAAGTCGCGGTGTAGCTTTGTGCCCCACTGTGACCCACAAGGACACGCTCCCCTTCATCTGGCCCAACTCTCCAGCGACTATCCTGAATTTGGTGTTGATAAGTGACCAACCTTGTGGTAGGGAGCCCTCTGTGTCGACCATCGCACCAGGGCCCATAAAGGAGATGGTGGACCATGGGTCATGGCTCCAAATCCACCCCTGTCAAAGTGTCCCAACTTCCCCCACACCATCGACAATTCCATAGTCCCTCTTTCCCCTCAGGTCAAGAGTCTGGGTGACATCCTCGATTGCACACTTTCTTTTGAAAAACACATTAATATTCTCACTCAGTCTGCTTACTTTCACCTATGCACTATCCAATGTCTTCTTCCATCACTCACACCCAACAGCACTGCAACTCTGCTCTCTACTCCCTCTGCCCGCTTGTCCACGATGGGGCTCACCGGAAACAGCAGAAACAGCAGCGGTCAGCCGCAGACATACGTAGGTCTGTGGGTGGTGGATGCTGGGGTGAAGTCGCAGCCTGGAAGACCACCTCTCTGTCTTCCTCCCCCTCATAGTAGTCCGGAGGCTCTGAACGGTTGCAGGCAGGGTTGGGTGGAGGGTTCCACCTCCGCCTGTTCCACCACGTCAAGAGCCGCACCAACGCCGGGTTTAGAGCTGTAAGTCTGCAGCGAAAAAAAACCCAGGCAATCTCCCTCCTGGCTCTCTAGTTGCTCCCTGCTGTGGTCGGTGAAATCCCGCTTCCCGAATCACCTCTCTAGCCCCCTGGTTAGTTCCTGGAGGTCCCGCTGCTCTGCTGGTGCCAGGTGGAGTGCACGCCCTGCCGTCCCCGCCTAGGCCAGGGCAAGGTGGATGGCTTACTCCTCCACACTCCAGAAGCAATGTAGGGCAGCGAGAAGAACTGTGCGTGGTAGGGCTCTAATGGGGTCAATAGGGGCCAATAGGCGGCTGCCAACGGCCTCTGGGAAGTTCTCAACCCTGTTGCAATAGGCTCATCAGTGCGCCCCGCACAATCTCACTCCTCCCTGGGTCCATCCTTTGGATGCCTCATGGGAATCCCCCAACCTGGAATCGCCTTCTGCATTATCAATGTTTAATCCCACTTCTGACATCAATTTAGCAACAACGAGGTGTCAGGTTTTCAATGGTTAATCACAGCTCTTGCGCCCCTTACGCCCCTTGGCTGTGAGAACTGCCTTAAATTGAAACCACACTGAACACAATATACCACACTCATTAACGCTCCACCCTGAACATCTCTTTGGTGTTGTCGGTTTTTCTGAAACTCCACTGCCACCAAGGCATTGACCAACCATTGAACCCCACCTAATGTCACTACCACAGAGGACCCAGAAGGGCACTAGGAGGTCCAACTAATAATAGTCCAAACCCCTCCCAGGATCCTTGGCGGCAGCAGCTTTATTGATTTTGAATGTATTGCATGTAGCTTTTCAGCAATGTGTCAATACAATAGCTGAATTGTGAAAGAATCTCCAATCAAGTTCTTAGATATGTGTTGCTACTGCTGGCCCTTGGTTTTGATTTATTTCATATTTATCCTTATCAATTTATATTGTAATTTTCTAATTTTGATGTGAAACTATTTGAAAAGGAAGTATATTATTATAATGATGATAATTGTTTATCCTTTCAACTCTCAACGTTTGAAAAACAAATTTTTAACATGGCTTCCTCTAACCTAACATCCCAGCATTGCGTTTTAACATAATAAATGTACTCTCTGATTTGAACAAGTTAAAGGTACCATGTCTAAGGACCACAAATTAAGTCTAATTTCTGGTCTCTTTGGGGGTAAGTGAACTGCAGCCTGCTCAGGATTGTATGATAAGGGAGGGGCAGCTCTGTGGTATGAGACAATAACAATCATAAACAAATGTCAGAAATAAAAAATGTGCATTTATCAACACTAAGACGTCACTTCCTTCCCTTTTTCCAGGAAATACCAGCCCGTTTAAAATATAATCAAAATCAAACCATAGGCTGATCAGGACCAACAGAATGAGTCGGGGAAGGTCTCATTTTTGTGCAAAATTAGAAACTGTTCAAATATTGGCGATGAAAAAGAAATATAGGCATTTGATCAATGATATACTTAGTCCCTTTTAGCATAGGCTGGTTTAAAACTGTTTAAATCACTAAACATTAAATAAATTGAACAATGCACAAATTTTCCCATCATTAGGTGAGTGATGCATGCGGCGCATTGTTCTTCATAAGTGCTGCAACTATTGTTCTTCATAAGTTTTATGCTTTCTTTCTTTCTTTCTTTCTTTCTTTCTTTCTTTCTTTCTTTCTTTCTTTCTTTCTTTCTTTCTTTCTTTCTTTCTTTCTTTCTTTCTTTCTTTCTTTCTTATTCACTACAAACTTTGGGAAATTGTATATAGTATTGCTACATGTGGGACAGAATCATAACAAGTCTGAAGCCAAGTTCTTTGTTAAACCTTGTTGTTATATATAGCATTATATATTTCTTAATCAAATTTTCTTATATTACCTGTGGGTAGATAAGGCTTTATTTATACACAAAGTGAAATCCAGACGTTATAACTGCAAAAGTGGACATAACAATGCAAATAAAGACAAACAAACAAGGTTTCTTTCTGCTCAACATTAAGTAAACATTCTGTAATCTTAAATGCAAAACCAGAGCCAAAACTTAAAATTTATCAAATTGGACCAGTCATTAGGCCATAAGAGTCCAGCACGAACACTGGCCTATGTATTTCGGATGTCTTTCAATAAAATAAAATGTATTTGCTTTTAGTGTATGGTTGTTATATTGTCTTTTTTCTTATTAGAAGATATGCCATATGAGTCTAGCACGAACAATAGCCAATATGTAATGTTTTAATTGCAACACAATGTTTTCACCTATATTTTATGGTTGTTATAGTAATACATTTGTGATTGGAAGATTAGCCATTGGACTGCCTGTTTGTGTGTGTGTGTCTGTCCCAAACATTGTAGTCCTGCAACCTAGAGGCATTGAGGCAGGGAATAAATAACCAGAGAGGTTTACCTTGCAACAAGTAAAATGCAGGCAAAATAGATGTGTGATGGGATATGTATTCTTGTGGTATCACCTCTAAGCAGTTTAGTATACAAAAACGGCACTTTAAATAATGGTGTAAAATACAAGAAGATATAGACCAATCTAAATGTACTGCAAATATTATTATTGTCAACAAATGAACGCTCTATTGTGAATACTTCCTATTAATATTTAAATAAAACAGAATCTTGTTGCGTACTTTGGTCAGTTTGAATCCATATATGAGGGGGTTCATGATCGGGGGTATGATCAGAAACTCTATGGCGATGAAGTTCTGGAGCGACGTAGCAATGTTTTTTGAGCCAAAGCGCATGTACATGACATCAAAGACGATGGTGGACAGGAAGGTGAGCAGGCAGGTAAGATGGGGCACACAGGTCTGCATGAACTTCTTCCTGTTCTCCATGGAGCCCCGACACGTCCTCACCAGGTACATGTAGGATAAGACGATCAGCAGCCCGTGGAAAACGTACACCAGTATGGTGAGGTACGCCACGATGCTGTGCACTGTGGTGTTGTTCGACGGGCACGCCAGCAACACGATGACCCAGTTCACGCAGTACAGCCGCTGGATCTTGTCGCTGCACAGCGTGAGCCTGGACGTAAGGGTGATGTTGATGGCTAGAATGCTGAAGGGGGTCAACCAGGAGAAGCAGACTAGCTGGGACAACCTGTGCTTGTTCATGACACTGTGGTAGTGCAGGGGTCGACAGATGGCCAGGTATCTATCGTAGGCCATGAAGGAGAGAATGGACAGGTCGCTGCAGGCAAACGAAAACATCACAAAGGCCTGCACGAGACACCCGTGGTAAGAGATGTCGTGAGACGAAGACAGCAGGTCCAGGAGGAATTTGGGGTAGAAGCCTGTGGTGCCATAAATCCCGTTGATGCAGAGGGAACACAACAGAATGTACATGGGCTCATGAAGGCTTTTGTCCAAGACAATGGTGAGAATCAGAGAGCAGTTGATGGTTAGTATCAAGCAATAATAAAGCAAGGTGGAGGAAAAGAGAACCACTCTGTAGTTTGCGATCTCATTCAACCCAGAAAGACTAAACACTGTTATCATCGAGATATTATCCATCATCATTTTCATATGCCTACAACATTCATCATATCAACTGTATCTCCCTTTGTTGGACTCTCACAATTCTCGTTTGGGTTATAGCGGTTAGAAAGGGAGGGATACTCCTGTACTCCTAATCTCTCAAGGGCCCGTCCTCTTTTGTGTTTTAAAATATAGTCAGGAGACAATCGAGGCGACCAATGAGCATGCAAGTTTAAATCACCCAATCATCACAGGTACTACGTTCTTCAGCGGATGGTACATTAGAATGAATCATATTATGCTTGACAATGATTATAATGTATTTCAAATACTCAAATAAACATAGCAAATCTAGACCTAAAGTGGTTTTTAGACTGTTACAGAACATTTTATAAAGAACACTGATACTAGGGCTTTGTCTTAATTGCCAGGAGGCTTTCTTATGTAGTAATTTTTTTTGGGCCGACGGAGTCTGATATATGTAACGTATTGCAGTCGAAAGGGGGCCAACATGTTTATATGGGCTGTTTTGGACAACCTTTACAAACAACCTATCATATCGATCCGATTGGAGATTATGTTAAAGAAATGTAAGCTATTTAGCAGGTTGTAGAGCTTTTCCCATGCTCCAATATATAATGATGATCATGTTTAAATATATGTATTTTTAACCAGATCAACAACTTTTTAAAAGACCCTGTTTTTTCGAACAATCTGACTCTGAGTTTGGATCTAAAACAAACACATAGAATAGAGATCACTCAACAAAATAAAAGTAATTTGACAATCATGAACATGTTGCTGTTTTAGGTGTTTTGCATTAATGACCTGCATTCGATACAGTGGACCACAAAAGTCTTGAGAAGTGGGTTTGTACTTTTGTACACAACAAGTTCTGTACATAGAGTTCATAAATAACACATACTGCTAACCCTAGGTAATGTTATAAGACCACAGTATGCCACTACTTTATCTATGTGGAATGATAAACACAACACATATCAGTTCAATCGAATGACACCAGTGCCATGACCAAATATTTGAACACCATTAACAAATGGAGTAGCACAAATATATTTCAAATTTAATGAATCCAAGAAGTGCACATTAGTTCAAAACCTTTGACATTTAGTTTGGGGTTCCCACTATTTTCAGTGTATCATTTTCCAAGTGTTTTCCTGGATATTTTCCATAGTCAGATTCCCACCGTTTTCCATTAAATCGCCAATTCGTAAATGATAAAAAATGTACTAATAAGTATGGATTTGTAAAATTATGTAGTACTTGTATATTATATTGATTTTCTGTTATCTGGTTAAGCTTTAAAGAACCATCATGGGTATACAGGTAGGGTACTTCATATGCCAACGCAAAGAAAAAACTTGCAATTTGAAGTAAGGTGCTTTAACCTTAGTTGGTTCCAGTGAGGTTTAGTGATGGAGTGCCAGGCCCTGCAAATAGAAGTGCAAACCGATCTGTCCCAGGAGTCCCTGAGGCAACAAATCCTTCCAGATCAAAGCCCCTACCTGAGGGGTCAGTCCTCCCCAACATCCCCATCACCCAGCACATAGTCCCTCAAGTTTGCTGCCACTGACAGCCAGGGCTGCCAACCCCCCAGGGAAGGGAATCAGCAGGGAAGCCAACCGCTGCAGCACGTGTGGTGGTGCTGCCGCCTGCCCAACAACAACTGAGGCGAGAGGGCGGTACGGCAAGAGTCCATGCCAAAATGTGCCAAAAACTGCAAGTTTAAAATATAATGGAAATAAAACGACATGTTGATCAAAACCAGAGATTTGGGGAAGGTGTCATTTTTGGAAGAATTACAACCTGTTCAAATATTGGAAATGTAAAGCAGTTTATGCATTTAAATGAGCTACATGTAGTCCCTTTTAGCGTTACAAAGGTGGTTGAATCTGTGAAATCAATGCATATAATATTTTTTAAGCCATGTTAAGATTTTCCAATTTTTTTATTTAAAATTGCTACATGTGGGGACAGCATCTTGAGAAGCTTATGTCAAGTTTGTTTTTAACCTTAAATCAGGATTATACATTTTTTTATCCAATGTTCTAATTTTACCTCCTTGCAATAAATAAATACATAGATAACACTTTATTAATCCCCTAAGGGTAATGCAGGTTTGCTAGCAGCAAATGTGGACCGAACAGTGCAAAGGAAGAAAAGTATTTATACTTAAAGTGAACATAACGTTCTGTAATATTAAGTGAAAACCAAAGCCATTAGAGACAGTCACAATCGATTGAGCGATACATTTCACAAGAGGTCTTTTAATAAATAAAATAATTTGATTTTGGTGTATGGTTGTTAGGGTTAGGGTTAGGTAAAAGCTTTACCATGCAACAAGCAAAAGGCAAGCAAAGGAAATGTGTGATGTGATATGTTCAAGCATTATTGTGGTATCACCTCACCTCTTTGTATAAAACGATACTACACTTTACATTATGGTGTAAATAAACAGATATAGACCAATCTAAATTTATTTCTACGATGATTATTGTCAGCACATGAACCCACAGTTATGAGTAATTCCTATAAACATTTGAATAAAAAATTATCTTGTTCCGTACTTTGGTCAGTTTGAATCCATATATGACGGGGTTCATGATCGGGGATATAATCAGGAACACTATGGCAATGAAGTTCTTCAGTGACTGAGCGATGTTTTTGGAGCCAAATTGCATGTACATGATATCAAAGATGACGGTGGACATGAAGATGAGCATGCAGGTGAGATGGGGCACACATGTCTGCATGAACTTCTTCCTGTTCTCCATGGAGCCCCGACATGTCCTCACCAGGTACATGTAGGACCAGCCGATCAGCACCCCGTGGAAAACGTACACTAGCATGGTGAGGTACACCACAATGCTGTTCGGTGTGGTGTTGTTCGACGGGCACGCCAGCAACACGATGACCCAATTCACGCAGTACAGTCGCTGGATCTTGGCGCTGCACAGCGTGAGCCGGGAGGTAAGAATAATGCAGACGGCCATAAAGCTGAAAGGGATCAACCAGGAGAAGAAGACCAGCAGGGACAGCCTGTGCTTGTTCATATAACGGTGGTAGCGCAAGGGCCTACAGATAGCCAGGTATCTATCGTAGGACATGACAGAGAGAATGGACAGGTCGCTGCATGCAAACGAAAACATCACAAAGGCCTGCACGAGACACCCGTTGTAGGAGATGACATGAGACGAAGACAGCAGGTCCAGGAGGAATTTGGGGTAGAAGCCTGTGGTGCCATAAATCCCGTTAATGCAGAGGCAACCCAACAGAATGTACATGGGCTCATGAAGGCTTTTGTCCAGGACAATGGTGAGAATCAGAGCGCAGTTGATGGTTAGTATCAAGCAATAACAAAGCAAGGTGGAGGTAAAGAGAACCACTCTGTAGTTTGTGAACTCATTCAACCCAGAAAGACTTAACACTGTTATAAGTGAGACATTATCCATAATCATGTTCATATGCTTACAACATATTCGTAATGAAACTTTACCACTCTTCGCTGGAGTAACACAATGCTCATTAGGGTTACAGTTGTAAGAGAGGGAGGGATTTTCCTATACTCCTTATCCCTAAAGGGCCCTCTTTAGTGTGTTAAAATATAGTCAGGAGACAGTCAAGGCCACCAATGAGCATGCAAGCTCAAATCCACCAATCATGTTAGTCAGCACAGGAACTACCTTCTTCAGTGAATACTACATTAGAATGTATCATATTATGCTTGCCAATTATAATGTATTGTGATTATCGGAGGCATTAACGGAAGACAAAGACGTTAAAATTAAGATGTTAGGTGTTCATTTTTTTATTTAAACCGGAAAAAAACCTTTCTTTTCAACATGTTCTACGCTGGAAACCACACAGGGCGTCAGTCCTGGAGGTGCAGAGGAGGATGTTGGTCGCCTCGGTGGCACTGTGTGCTCAGCCGGGTAGTAAATATAATACAGCGATATGCATCGATGTTTGAGCGTTACATTGATGCAGTTGGATCGTTCGGCAATCAATCGATGAATCGATCTACATTGATGGATCGTGCACTCCCCTGTTGTAGCCCTATTACTACAACAGGGGAGTGCATGAACCAGTCCAATGACTGCTGAGCTTTGTAGAGACCCTCTTATTCCTTCCAGGAGGGTATTTCCACACTTGGGCCCCCTTTACAAAGTACTCTTCCGTGCAGCTGGTGTCATGAGCCTGCTCTTGGCGAACTCCAGCGTTGTTGAGGGCCCGTCTGGTAAATGCGTGAGTTTCTCTAAACCACTGTCGTAGCTGTGAGAAATATTCCAGGCCAGGCTCACTGCCCAGTCCCGGTTCTGGAGGGGGCCCGAACATCAGGTCTACAGGGTCCACAACTTCCGTTCGAAGATTAGGGCGGCCGGGCTGCAGTGTGTGGACTCTTGAACTGCGGTTCTGTATGACCTTTGGATCAGGGGAAAATGAAGGTCCCAGTGTCTTTGTAGCCGGTTGGAGAGGATAGCAAGCCGGTGGGCCATCATGCCCATGATTAAACCATTCCACAAGACCAACGTTCTGTGGATGCAATGAGGTGGTCCGAGTCTTCAACCCCAGTCGAAGTCCTGGAATACCTGGGCCTCAAAGTTACGCCCCTGGTCCACATGGAGTTCCTCTGTTGCACCGAACCGTGAAAACAGTTCCGGCACTAGTTGCCGTGATGATGAGGTCTGATCTGACACCGCAAATGGCCATTTCAGGAAATCCTCCATAGCCACGAGAACATAGCGATTGCCATTGTCAGTGAGAGGAAAAGGACCATGGATGACGACTCCCATGTGATCCATAGGGACCCCCACTTGGTAATACTGTAAGGGGGCATGTTATCGTTGTGTGGGCACCTTCAGCGGTGCAGCTGTCACACTAGTGGACCAACAGCTCAACATCCTGGTGGCAGTTTGGCCAGTAGAAGCTGCCACAGAGTCACCATGAGGATCTTTGAGTCCCCAAAGTGGTCCAACGTTACTCAGCCATGAACCGAGGCCCACATCACTAGCGTCGGTATTCACGATGAATGGTTCGGCTTGGGTCTCTTATCCCATAAGAAAGCCTGCTCCTTGTGTGTCCGGTGATGTTAATTGCTAGCAATGCTGGCAAGAAAAAAGTCTTTGAAATGGCGATAAGAAGCCAGGCCCAAGGTGTTTCTCACCTCTACGATGTTACGAGGAAGTGGTCGCCCACTCAACTTAGCCACCTTGGCCGGGTCGGTGCCCACCCCCTCACCACTGATGACATTGCCCCAGAACGATGTTTCTCATCGAAGCCGGTGGCACTTTCCCGGGTGGAGGCGAGGGTAAGCTTGGCGAATGGCTCCGAACACCTCATGTAAGCTTGCCAGGAGCCCCTTAAAGTCTGTAGCAGGGGCAAGGAGACCTTCAAGTTCAACGATGCAGCAATTCCGAAGGACATTGATAAGGAAACTCTCCGTCAGCCGTTCAAACATTGCTGATGCGTTACAAAGGCCAAAGAGTATGACCTTGAATTGCAACAGCCCTTGCCTGATGGAGGAGGCTGTTTTGGGCCGGGCATCTGTGGCGAGTGCTACCTGTCAGTACCCACTGGAGAGGTGTAGGGAGCTGAACCAACTGGAACCGGTGATGTGTTCCAATGCATCGTCGATCCGAGGAATTGGGTGAGAATTCTTCTGGGTTACCGTGTTCAACAAGCAATAGTTGACACAGAAACACCAGCTACTGTCCTTCTAGACAGTAGCTGGCGCATCGGACCAGAACCACCGGTGCGGCCCAAGGACTACTGGAGGGCTAAATGATTCCTGCCTCTCCCATCTCCAGGATCAGGGTGTGCATCACCGGCGTCAATCTGATGTTGAACCATGGTGGTCTTTGTGCAGCCTGGTCTCATGCTGCAAAGATGTCCAGTGACTGGTTCAGCAGCTCCTCCAATGGCCGTTTCTTAGTGGATAAGAGGCCTTCACTGCTCCGCTGAAGGAGCTCTTGCACTGCCTGGTAGGTCACGGCTGAAAAGCTCTGAGTCGGGTTGAGTAAAGGGATGGTCAGCTAAGCTGGTGGGATGGTCACTGACAGCTGAGGCGTTGGCGTCACTGCTGAGAATGAAGTCGTGGATGGACAGGCACATTCCCAGATGGAAGCTGGTGCGGGTAGCCTTTCCACCGCTGCAACGGTAGTGTTCTACCACCCTGGATCCCAGGCAGAGGGTGACACGTTCACTATAGCCTTCAAATGAGGGAGCATGTCAAGGCCAACTATACAAGTGTCTGATATGTCAGCCAGCAAGAAGTCGTGGTGTAGCTTTGTGCCCCACTGTGACCCAAGAGGACACACTCCCCTTCATCTGGCCCAACTCTCTGAATTTGGCGGTGATAAGTGACCAACCTTGTGGTGGGGAGCCCTCTGTGTCGAGCATCGCACCAGGCCACACCAAGGAGATGGTGGACCATGGGTCATGTCTCCAAATCCACCCTGTCTAAATGTCCCAACTTCTCCCTCACCATCGACAATTCCAATTCCATAGTCCCTCCTTCCCCTCAGGTCACGAGTCTGGGTGACATCCTCGATTGCACACTTTCTTTTGAAAAACACATTAATATTCTCACTCAGTCTGCTTACTTTCACCTATGCACTATCCAATGTCTTCTTCCATCACTCACACCCAACAGCACTGCAACTCTGCTCTCTACTCCCTCTGCCCGCTTGTCCATGATGGGGCTCACCGGAAACAGACGAAACAGCAGGGGTCAGCCACCCAACACACGTAGGTCTGTGGGTGGTGGATGCTGGGGCGAAGTCGCAGCCTGGATGACCACCTCTCTGTCTTCCTCCCCCTCGTAGTAGTCCTGAGGCTCTGGACGGTTGCAGGCAGGGTTGGGTGGAGGGTTCCACCTCCGTCTGTTCCACCACGTCAAGAGCCGCACCAACGCCGGGTTTAGAGCTGTAAGTCTGCAGCGAAAACCCCCAGGCAATCTCCCTCCTGGCTCTCTAGTTGCTCCCTGCTGTGGTCGGTGAAATCCCGCTTCTCGAATCGCCTCTCTAGCCCCCTGGTTAGTGCCTGGAGGTCCCGCTGCTCTGCTGGTGCCAGGTGGAGTGCACGCCCTGCCGTCCCCGCCTAGGCCAGGGCAAGGTGGATGGCTTACTCCTCCACACTCCAGAAGCAATGTAGGGCAGCGAGAAGAACTGTGCGTGGTAGGGCTCTAATGGGGTCAATAGGGCCCAATAGGCGGCTGCCAACGGCCTCTGGGAAGTTCTCAACCCTGTCGCAATAGGCTCATCAGTGCGCCCCGCACAATCTCACTCCTCCCTGGGTCCATCCTTTGGATGCCTCATGGGAATCCCCCAACCTGGAATCGCCTTCTGCATTATCAATGTTTAATCCCACTTCTGACATCAATTTAGCAACAACGAGGTGTCAGGTTTTCAACAGTTAGTCACAGCTCTTGCGCCCCTTACGCCCCTTGGCTGTGAGAACTGCCTTAAATTGAAACCACACTGAACACAATATACCACACTCATTAACCCTCCACCCTGAACATCTCTTTGGCATTGTCGGTTTTTTCGCAACTTCACTGCCACCTAGGCATTGACCAACCATTGAACCCTACCTAATGTCACTGCCACAGAGGACCCAGAAGGGCACTAGGAGGTCCAACTAATAGTAGTCCAAACCCCTCCCAGGATCCTTTGCGGCAGCAGCTTTATTGATTTTTTGATTTTGAATATATTGTATGTAGCTATTAAGCAATGTGTCAATACAATAGCTGAATTGTGGAAGAATCTCTAATCAAGTTCTTAGATATGTGTTGCTACTGTTAGCCCTTGGTTTTGATTTATTTCATATTTATCCTTATCAATTTATATTGTAATTTTCTAATTTTGATGTGAAACTATTTGAAAAGGAAGCATATTATTATAATAATGATAATTGTTTATCCTTTCAACTCTCAACGTTTGAAAAAAATATTTTTAATATCTCTGCCTCTTGCTGGCTTCCTCTAACCTAACATCCCAGCATTGCGTTTTAACATAATAATTGTATTCTCTGATTTGAACAAGTTAAAGGTACTATGTCTAAGGACCACAAATTAAGTCTAATTTCTGGCCCCTTCGGGGTCTCAGTGAACTGCAGCCTGCTCAGGATTGTACGATAAGGCAGGGGCAGCTCTGTGGTATGAGACAATAACAATCATAAACAAATGTCAGAAATAAAAAATGTGCATTTATCAACACTAAGACGTCACTTCCTTCCCTTTTTCCAGGAAATACCGGCCCGTTTAAAATATAATAGAAATCAAACCATAGGCTGATTAGGACCAACAGAGAGAGTCGGGGAAGGTGGCATTTTTGTGCAAAATTAGAAACTGTTCAAATATTGGCGATGAAAAGAAATATATGCATTTGATCAATAATACACTTAGTCCCTTTTAGCATTATTAGGCTGGTTTAAAACTGTTTAAATCACTAAACATTAAATAAATTGAACAATGCACAAATGTTCCCATCATTAGGTGAGTGCTTCATGCGGCGCTCAACTATTGTTCTCCATAAGTTTTATGCTTTCTTTCTTTCTTTCTTCTCTACAA
Source organism: Gadus morhua (assembly GCF_902167405.1). Classification (NCBI taxonomy): domain Eukaryota; kingdom Metazoa; phylum Chordata; class Actinopteri; order Gadiformes; family Gadidae; genus Gadus; species Gadus morhua. The sequence continues at coordinate 16,017,376 of NC_044067.1, read as the reverse complement.
ACTTTGGGGAATTTTACATAGTATTGCATATTACATGTGGGACAGAATCATGACAAATCTGAAGCCAAGTTCTTTGTTAAACCTTGTTATTATAAATAGCATTATATATTTCTTAATCAATTTTTCTTATATTACCTGTGACTAGATAAGGATTTATTTATACACAAAGTGAAATCCAGATGTTATAACAGCAAAAGTGGACATAACAATGCAAACAAAGACAAACAAACAAGGTTTCTTTCTGCTCAACATTAAGTCAACATTCTGTAATCTTAAATGCAAAACCAGAGCCAGAACTTAATATGTATCAAATTGAACCAGTCATTAGGCCATAAGAGTCCAGCATGAACACTGGCCTATGTATTTCGGATGTCTTTCAATAAAATAAAATTAATTTGCTTTTAGTGTATGGTTGTTATATTGTCTTTTTTCTTATTAGAAGATATGCCATATGATATGATTCTAGCACGAACAATAGCCAATATGTAATGTTTTAATTGCAACACAATGTTTTCACTTTTATTTTATGGTTGTTATAGTAATGCATTTGTGACTGGAAGATTAGCCATTGGACTGCCTGTTTGTGTGTGTGTGTCTGTCCCAAACATTGTTGTACTGCAACCCAGAGAGACATTGAGACAGGGAATAATTAACCAGAGAGGTTTTCCTTGCAACAAGTACAATGCAAGCAATAGAAATGTGTGATGGGATATGTATTCTTGTGGTATCACCTCTAAGCAGTTTAGTATACAAAAACTGCACTTTAAATAATGGTGTAAAATACAGGAAGATATAGACCAATCTAAATGTATTGCAAATATTATTATTGTCAACAAATGAACGCTCTATTGTGAATACTTCCTATTAATATTTAAATAAAACAGAATCTTGTTGCGTACTTTGGTCAGTTTGAATCCATATATGAGGGGGTTCATGATCGGGGGTATGATCAGAAACTCTATGGCGATGAAGTTCTGGAGCGACGTAACAATGTTTTTGGAGCCGAAGCGCATGTACATGACATCAAAGACGATGGTGGACAGGAAGGTGAGCAGGCAGGTAAGATGGGGCACACAGGTCTGCATGAACTTCTTCCTGTTCTCCATGGAGCCCCGACACGTCCTCACCAGGTACATGTAGGATAAGACGATCAGCAGCCCGTGGAAAACGTACACCAGTATGGTGAGGTACGCCAAGATGCTGTGCACTGTGGTGTTGTTCGACGGGCACGCCTGCAACACGATGACCCAGTTCACGCAGTACAGCCGCTGGATCTTGTCGCTGCACAGCGTGAGCCTGGACGTAAGGGTGATGAGGACAGCGTGAATGCTGAAGGGGGTCAACCAGGAGAAGCAGACCAGCAGGGACAACCTGAGCTTGTTCATAAATCTGTGGTAGTGCAGGGGTCGACAAATGGCCAGGTATCTATCGTAGGCCATGACGGTGAGAATGGACAGGTCGCTGCATGCAAATGAAAACATCACAAAGGCCTGCACGAGACACCCGTTGTAAGAGATTACGTGAGACGAAGACAGCAGGTCCAGGAGGAATTTGGGGTAGAAGCCTGTGGTGCCATAAATCCCGTTAATGCAGAGGGAACACAACAGAATGTACATGGGCTCATGAAGGCTTTTGTCCAGGACAATTGTGAGAATCAGAGAGCAGTTGATGGTTAGTATCAAGCAATAATAAAGCAAGGTGGAGGAAAAGAGAACCACTCTATAGGTTGCGATCTCATTCAACCCAGAAAGACTAAACACTGTTATCATCGAGATATTATCCATCATCATTTTCATATGCCTACAACATATTCATCAAATCAACTGTATCACCCTTTGTTGGACTCACACAATTCTCGTTAGGGTTATAGCGGTTAGAGTAGGGAGGGACACTCCTGTACTCCTAATCTCTCAAGGGTCCGTCCTATTTTGTGTTTTAAAATATAGTCAGGAGACAGTCAAGGCGACCAATGAGCATGCAAGTTTAAATCACCCAATCATCACAGGTACTACGTTCTTCAGTGGATAGTATATTAGAATGAATCGTATTATGCTTGAGAATGATTATAATGTATTTCAAATACTCAACTAAACGCAGAAAATATAGACCTAAAGTGTTTCTTAGACTGTTACAGAACACTTTATAAAGAACACTGATAATAGGGCTTTGTCTTAATTGCCAGAGGCTTCCTTATGTAATATGTAATTATCTAATGTAATTTTTTTTTGGGCAGACAGGGTCTGAAATATGTGACGTATTGCAGTTTCTTTGAACAGTCGAAAGGGGACCAACATGTCTATATGGGCCGTTTTGGACAACCTTTACAAAAAACCTATTATATTATTCCGATTGGAGATTATGTTAAAGAAATGTAAGCTTTTTAGCAGCTTGTAGAGCTATTCCCATGCTCCAATATATAATGATGATTATGTTTAAATATATATATTTTTTACCAGAACTTTTTAAAAGATTTTTTTTTGGAGTTTGGATCTAAAACAAACTCATAGAACAGAGATCACTCAACAAAATAAAAGTAATTTGACAATCAAGAACAGGTTGCTGTTTTAGTTTTGCATTAATGACCTGCATTCGATACAGTGGACCACAAAAGTCTTGAGAGGTGGGTTTGTACTTTTGTACACAACAGGTTTGTACACACATACTGCTAACCCTAGGTAATGTTTTATTCATAAAGGAATTTCCTACTTTTTAAAAAATGTATACATTTTCTTAAACTGTCCTTTTGTCCTTTAGCACTCTGAGATTCTGCTTAGAATGAAGAGTGCTCAACAAATAAAATGAATTATTATTATTATGTTATAAGACCACAGTATGCCACTACTTTATCTATGTGGAATGATAAACACAAGACATATCAGTTCAATCGAATGACACCAGTGCCATGACCGAATATTTGACCGCCATTAACAGATGGAGTGGCACAAATATGTTTCAAACTTAATGAATCCAAGAAGTGCACATTAGTTCAAAACCTTGGACATTTAGTTTAGGGTTCCCACTATTTTCAGTGTATCATTTTCCAAGTGTTTTCCAGGATATTTTCCATAGTCAGATTCCGAATTTTTTCCATTAAATGGCCAATTTGGAACTGATAAAAATGTACTAATAAGTATGGATTTGTACATTTATGTAGTACTTGTATATTATATAGATTTTTGGTCTATTCCAGTGAGGTTTAGTGATGGAGTGCCAGGCCCTGCCAATAGAAGTGCAAACTGATCTGTCCCAGGAGTCCCTGAGGCAACAAATCCTTCCGGATCAAAGCCCCTACCTGAGGGGTCAGTCCTCCCCAACATCCCCATCACCCAGCACATAGTCCCTCAAGTTTGCTGCCACTGACAGACAGGGCTGCCAGCCCCCCCAGGAAGGGAATCAGCAGGGAAGCCAACCGCTGCAGCACGTGTGGTGGTGCTGCTGCCTGCCCAACAACAACTGAGGCGAGAGGGCGGTACGGCCAGAGTCCATGCCAAAACGTGCCAAAAACTGCAAGTTTAAAATATAATGGAAATAAAACGACATGTTGATCAAAACCAGAGATTGGGGCAAGGTGTCATATTTGGAAGAATTACAACCTGTTCAAATGTTGGAAATGTAAAGCAGTTTATGCATTTAAATGAGCTACATGTAGTCCCTCTTAGCATTAGAAAGGTGGTTGAATCTGTAAAATATATGCATATGATAATTTTTAAACCATGTTAAGATTTTCCAATTATTTTTATTTAAAATTGCTACATGTGGGGACAGCATCTTGAGAAGCTTATGTCAAGTTTGTTTTTAACCTTAAATCAGGATTATACATTTTAATTAATCCAATGTTCTTATTTTACCACCTTGCAATTAATAGATACATAGATAACACTTTATTAATCCCCTAAGGGAAATGCAGGTTTACTAGCAGCAAATTTGGACCGAACAGTGCAAAGGAAGAAAAGTATTTATACTTAACGTGAAGATAACACAAGTACAATTAGGGCATTTAGCAGATGCTTTTATCCAAAGCGACTTACATTGTTTAATACACACATTGACCCAACAACGGCAGAGTCAACCATGCAAGGCAACAGCCAACTCATCCGGAGCAGTTAGGGTTAGGTGTCTTGCTCAGGGACACATCAACACTCAGCTAGGAGGAGCTGAGGATTGAACTATAAACCTTTCGTTTACAAGACAACTGCTCTACCGCCTGAGCTAAGCCGACTCCATCACATTGTGCAGTATTAAGTGAAAACCAAAGCCATGGGGCTTTTTAATAAATACAATTATTTGATTTTGGTGCATGATTGTTATATTGTATGTTTTTTCTGTTTCTGTTCGTGTGCCTGTCCCAAACACGTACTCTTTGCTATCTAGAGAGACATTGAGACAGGGAATAAATAACCAGGTAAAAGGTTTACCCTGCGACAAGCAAAAGGCAAGCAAAGGAAATGTGTGGTGTGATATGTTCAAGCATTTTTGTGGTATCACCTCTCCTCTTTGTAGAAAACGATACTACACTTTACATTATGGTGTAAATAAACAGATATAGACCAATCTAAATGTATTTCTACCATGATTATTGTCTTGAACACTCAGTCATGAGTATTTCCTGTAAACATTTAAATAAAAAATTATCTTGTTGCGTACTTTGGTCAGTTTGAATCCATATATGACAGGGTTCATGATCGGGGATATGAATAGGAACACTATGGCAATGAAGTTCTTCAGCGACTGAGCGATGTTTTTGGATCCAAAGTGCATATACATGATATCAAAGACGATGGTGGACAAGAAGATGAGCATGCAGGTGAGATGGGGCACACATGTCTGCATGAACTTCTTCCTGTTCTCCATGGAGCCCCGACACGTCCTCACCAGGTATATGTAGGACCAGACGATCAGCAGCCCGTGGAAAACGTACACCAGTATGGTGAGATACACCACAATGCTGTTCGGTGTGGTGTTGTTCGACGGGCACGCCAGCAACACGATGACCCAATTCACACAGTACAGTCGCTGGATCTTGGCGCTGCACAGCGTGAGCCGGGAGGTAAGAATAATGCAGACGGCCAGAAAGCTGAAAGGGATCAACCAGGAGAAAAAGATCAGCAGGGACAGCCTGAGCTTGTTCATATAGCGGTTGTAGTGCAGGGGCCTACAGATAGCCAGGTATCTATCGTAGGACATGACGGAGAGAATGGACAGGTCGCTGCATGCAAACGAAAACATCACAAAGGCCTGCACGAGACACCCGTTGTAGGAGATGTCGTGAGACGAAGACAGCAGGTCCAGGAGGAATTTGGGGTAGAAGCCTGTTGTGCCGTAAATCCCGTTAATGCAGAGGCAACACAACAAAATGTACATGGGCTCATGCAGGCTTTTGTCCAGGACAATGGTGAGAATCAGAGCGCAGTTGATGGTTAGTATCAAGCAATAACAAAGCAAGGTGGAGGTAAAGAGAACCACTCTGTAGTTTGTGACTTCATTCAACCCAGAAAGACTTAACACTGTTATCAGTGAGACATTATCCATAATCATGTTCATATGCTTACAACTTATTCACAATGAAACTATACCACTATTTGCTGGAGTAACACAATGCTCATTAGGGTTACAGTTGTAAGAGAGGGAGGGATTCTGCTATACTCCTCATCCCTAAAGGGTCCTCTTTAGTGTGTTAAAATATAGTCAGGAGACAGTCAAGGCAACCAATGAGCATGCAAGCTCAAATCCACCAATCATGTTAGTCAACACAGGAACTACCTTCTGCAGTGAATACTACATTAAAAAGTATCATATAATGCTTGCCAATTATAATGTATTGTGATAATCTGAGGCATTAACGGAAGACAAAGACTTTAAAATTAAAATGTTATGTGTTAATTTATTTATTCAAACCGGAAAAAAACTTTCTTTTCAACATGTTCTACGCTGGAAACCGCACAGGGCGTCAGTCCTGGAGGTGCAGAGGAAGATGTTGTTCGCCTCGGTGGCACTGTGTGCTCAGCCGGGTAGTAAATATAATACAGCGATATGCATCGATGTTTGAGCGTTACATTGATGCAGTTGGATCGTTCGGCAATCAATCGATGAATCGATCTACATTGATGGATCGTTACACCCCTAATACTACAACAGGGGAATGCATGACCCAGTCAAACGACTGCTGAGCTTTGTGGAGACCCCCTTCTTCCTTCCAGGAGCGTATTTCCACACTTGAGCCCCAGTTAGAAAGTCCTCTTCCGTGCAGCGGGTGTCATAAGCCTGCTCTTGGCGATCTCCGGTGTCTTTGATGGCCCATCTGGTAAATGCCTGCCTCTGAGCCAATGTCGTAGCTGTGAGAAATATTCCAGGCCAGGCTCACTGCCCAGTCCTGGTTCTGGAGGGGGCCCGAACATCAGGTCTACTAGGGTCCGCAACTTCCGTTCGGAAATTAGAGCGGCCGGGCTGCAGTGTGTGGACTCTTGAACTAAGGTTCTGTATGACCTTTGGATCAGGGGAAAATGAAGGTCGAAGTCTCTTTGTAGCCGGTTGGAGAGGATAGCAAGCCGGTGGGCCATCATGCCCATGATTAAACCATTCCACAAGACCAACGTTCTGTGGATGCAATGAGGTGGTCCGAGTCTTCAACCCCAGTCGAAGTCCTGGAATACCTGGGCCTCAAAGTTACGCCCCTGGTCCACATGGAGTTCCTCTGTTGCACCGAACCGTGAAAACAGTTCCTGCACTAGTTGCCGTGATGATGAGGTCTGATCTGACACCGTAAATGGCCATTTCAGGAAATCCTCCATAGACACGAGAACATAGCGGTTGCCATTGTCAGTGAGAGGAAAAGGACCATGGTTGTCGACTCCCATGCGATCCATAGGGACCCCCACTTGGTAATACTGTAAGGGGGCATGTTATCGTTGTGTGGGCACCTTCAGCGGTGCAGCTGTCACACTAGTGGACCAACAGCTCAACATCCTGGCGGCAGTTTGGCCAGTAGAAGCTGCCACGGAGTCACCATGAGGGTCTTTGAGTCCCCAAAGTGGTCCAACTTTACTCAGCCATGAACCGAGGCCCAAATCACTAGCGTCGGTATTCACGATGAATGGTTCGGCTTGGGTCTGGATAAGCCAAGAAGAGGGCCCTGGTGAGCGCCGTTTGCAGCAAGTCAAAGGCAGTGTTGCATTGCTTATCCCATAAGAAGGCCTGCTCCTTGTGTGTCCGGTGATGTAAAGTGCTAGCAATGCTGGCAAGAAAAAAGTCTTTGAAGGAAATGGCGATAAGAAGCCAGGCCCAAGGTGTTTCTCACCTCTACGATGTTATGAGGAAATGGTCGCCCACTTAACTTAGCCACCTTGGCCGGGTCGGTGCCCACCCCCTCACCATTGATGACATTGCCCCAGAACGATGTTTCTCATCGAAGCCGGTGGCACTTTCCCGGGTGGAGGCGAAGGTAAGCTTGGCGAATGGCTCCGACCACCTCATGTAACCCTTCCGGGCGAGAGCTGGCTCACCTGTTTGGGGAGATTGTTGGCAGGACAACCAAGGCCCTGAACATCGTTCTACTAAAAAAGACGACAGCTGCTGCCTCCAGGTTAGAGGCTGAAGCAGAGGAAAGTCTCAGGTCAGCAATCCCTCTCCTACCAGACTTCGAGGACCTGTTATGTCGCCAGTTTACTTCACCATCATCCTACCATAGATGGTCAAGGCAGACTAAAGTGTTCTCCAACATGGCCGCCCAAGAGCAGGTCTGCTGTGGGGCACTTCCAGCTGTGGACCAAGACCTGGCGGCACTCATTCGCTCCCCAGGTTCTTTGTTTGGGGGTCCTGCCTGTCTGAACAAAGACAGTAAGGCGATGAAGAGTCTGTTGGGTAAGCTTCACAGG